>NC_137793.1:38625919-38903419 GCF_963383645.1 Muscardinus avellanarius
CCAAGTGCGGGGATTACAAGCAGGTGATACCACACCTGAAACTTCTTTGAAGTCTTTATATATTCTGGTTACTAACACCTTTTAAGATTCTACCACATATTCACTATCTCAAATCTCTATTATATACCACCTTACCAATAATATTTTTAATGTGCTGATGGATTTGGTTTGGTGAGGATTTTTATGACAATATTTGCACATATATTCATCAAGGATATTTGCCTGTTTTCTTCTTCTCTCTTCATCCTTCTCCTCCTCCTTCTCCTTTTTTTCTTCTTCTTTCTTCTCCTTTTTCTTTTCTTGGTGTGGTGTGTGTGTGTGTGTGTGTGTGTGTGTGTGTGTGTGTGTGTGTATCATTGTCTGGTTTGGTACCATGGTATTACTGTTCTCATAAAATGTATTTACCCGGGCGTGGTGGTGCACACTTGTAATCCCCGTGCTTGGGAGGTGGAGACAGGAGGATCACGCATGTTCAAAGCCAGCCTTGCTGGCTTAAGAGACCCTGTTTCCAAATAAAAATATAAAATAGGTCTGGGAGTATAGCCCGGAGGTAGAAGGGTTTCCAGGAACCCCGGTACCACCAAAATAAAATAAAATAAATAAAAATGTATGTAGAGAAATTTATCTTTAATTTTTTGAAATTATTTAACTATAATTTGTGTTAGTTCTTCAAATATTGGTAGAATCCACCAGTGAAGCTTTTTTATTCTGGGCATTTCTTTGATTTGATAACTTGATTGCTGATTCAGTATGATCAATGCTTCAATCATTATTCTCTTCAGAATACTTCATTTCTTCATAATTTAATATAAATATGGTGCATGTACCCAGTAACTTTCCTATTCTATTTATGTATTCAAATTTGTGGGCAAGAGTTGTTCAAAATAATCTTTCTAGTTCAGCTAAAGACTTGTCTATTTCTTTTATCTTTTTAAAGAATTAGCTCTTTTGCTGATCTTTTGTGTTTTTGTTTGTATTTTTTTCCTGTTCTTACTTTTGTTATCTTTTCTTTCTACTAATTTGGGGTTAGGTTTATTCTTATTTTTGTTGTTAACTGAGTTGCAGTAATAGGTTGCGCCTTTGATTTTTTCTCTTTATGTAAGTATTGGTCACTATAACTTCTCTCTTATGACTGTTTTTGCTGTGTCCCATAGGTTTTGATGTGTTTTATTCCATTTTCATTTCTTTTAAAAAGTTGTTTAATTTCCTTTTTAGTTTCTTTCTAGACCACTTTGTTGGGAGTAAGTTGCTTAATTTTTATGTATTTATATAGTTTTAAAAGTTTTTCTTATTGATTTTAATTTTATTATATTATGTAAAAAGAAGATATTTTATATGGTTTTATTTATATTGTTTTAATACTTATTATTTTATTAGTGCATTGCAATTATATATCATGATGAGGTTTAATGTGATAAAAGCATACATACACACATTTCTTTGTGTAATTTTCTCTACACCCCACTTTCTCCTCCTCCTTCCCCAGAAAAATTAGTAATATTGGTTGATACTTCATATATTGCCAAAGTATTCTTTTGTTGAAATTTGTTTTCTATAATATGATTTATCCTGAAGTATGTTTCATGTAGTAGTGTGAAGAATGTGTTTCTGTATCTATTAGAATGTTTTTAGATGTCTAATAGGTTCAGTGGTATAAGGTTTAGTTTAACTCTGCTATTTCTTTGATGATTTTCTGTCTAAATGATCTGTCCATTGCTGAAATTGAGGTGATTATCCTATTATAATATTAAATTCTATTGTTCCCTCTCCCTTAAGGTCAATTAATATTTTCTTTATATATTTGGTGCTCCCATATTAGGGGTATATATATATACACACACATATATATATATATATATATATATATATATATATATATATATATATATATATATATATATATATATAGTCATATCCTATTGATGAATTGATCCCTTTGTTAATATATAATGACCATCTTTGTCTCTTTTTACTGCTTTTGATTTAAAGTATATTTGATATAACTGCTTCTGTTTTCTTTTGTGTTCTGTTTGCATGGAATACTTATTCTATTATTTTACTTTCAGTCTATGTATGTCTTTACAGGTGAAGTGGGTTTCTTGTACACAGAATATAGTTTGGCCCTCTTATTTTGATTATCTACTCAGTCACTTTATGTCTTTTAATTGGAAACTTTAACCTACTTATATTTAAAGTAATTATTGTTAGGTGAGATCTTATTACCTCCATTTTGATAGTTGTTTATTAGGTATTTTTGTTGTTGTTGGTTTGCTTCTTACAATTTTACAGTCTTCATTTGTAGTCAGTGATTTTCTCTAGTAGTGTGTTTTGATTGCTTGGATATTGGTTTTACTGTATTTATTGTAGATTTTTATGCTTTACCTTTACCATGAGACTTACCAAAAATCTATGTTATAAGCTATTTTGAAGTAACACTGTAACCCAATTGTAAAGATAAAAAAGAGAGAAAAATATACTAATAAAAACCTCTACACTTGCAATTTATTCTTTCTCAAATATTTATTTATTTATTTTTGGTACTGAGAACTGAATATTGGAACATTATACCTCTGAACTACACTTTAGACCTATTTTATTTTTATTTGTTCTGAAATACAGTCGTGCTAGGTTGCTGCTAATCTGGTAAAGTTGTTGAGGTTGGTTCCAAATCTGCAATCCTCCTATCTCAGACTTTTAAGTACTGGAATTACAGGTATGTGCCATTACATTAAAAAATTTTTGAAGCTGGGCATGGTGGTGCAAGTTTATAATCCCCGCGCATAGGAGGTTGATACAGGAGGATGGCACAGGTTCGAAGCCTGGCTTAAGAGACCCTGTTTCCAAATTAAAAAATATAAAAATAGGTCTGGGAGTGTAGCCCAAAGGTAGAAGAGTACCATCCCCAGTACCCCCCCCAAAAAAATTTGAATTTTTGATGTCCCATTTTGCATCCTATCTCTTAACATATTAATGTAGTTATTATTTTTAATAGTTTTTAGTCTTCATACCAATGGTATGGCTTAAGCATAATGTTTACAATATTAGAGATTTTAAAATTTGTCTTATTTTTGTATTCTATTCAAATAAAATATGAGCTGGGTGTGGGAGCACATGCTTGTAATCCCAGCATTTGGGAGGCTGAGGCAGGAGGATTGTGGTTTGTGGACAGCCTCAGCTACTACAAAATGAGGCCCTTTTTGACTCAGCAAGACCTTGCTTCAAAATAGAGAATAAAAAAATAGTGCTGGGGGTATAGCTCGAAGGTAGAATGGCCCTGAGTTCCATTCCCACTACTGCAAAAAATACACATATAAAAAATAAGCCGGGCATGGTTGTGCACACTTGTAATCCCTGTCCTTGGGAGGTGGAGACAGGAGAATTGTGCAGGTTCGAAGCCAGCTGCGCTGGCTTAAGAGACCCTGGTTCCAAATAAAAAGTATAAAATAGGTCTGGGAGTGTAGCCCTGAGGTAGAAGGGTTTCCAGGAACCCCAGTACCACCAAATAAATAAATAAATAAATAAAAATAAAATGTGTAGGATGTGGAGAAGTGGGAGCTCTAAAACATTGTTGATGGGATTGCAAATTTGTGCAACCTCTTTGGAAAGCAGTATGAAGGATCCTCAGAAGAATGAAAACAAACTTACCATTTGAGCCAGCAATGCTACTTCTGGGTATCTACCCAAAAGAAAGAAAACAAAACCACCAAACTAATGCATGTGTATCTATGTTCATAGCTGCACAATTTACCATGGCCAAACTATGGAACCAGCCAACATGTCCATCAACAGATGATTACAAAACTATAGGATATGTACACAATGGAATTTTACTCAGCCATAAAGAAAAACACAATTACATCATTTACAGGGAAATGGATGAAATTAGAGAACATTATGCTAAGTGAGATTAGTAAGTCTCAAAAAAATAAGAAATCAAATGCTTTCCCTAATATGTGAAACCTAGGGAGAAATGGGTAACAGGAGGAACTCTAGATGAAGAAGGAGATTCATAGATGAGCAAATAAGGCAATCTAACTGAGAAGATGGGAGGAGGGGAGAGGGAAATTCTCTAAAGCACATGATGCACTTAAACATATCAAAGTCAATCACTAAGCCAATCATGAGAAGGAGGGAGGGGAAGGGAATGAGGTGGGTATTGGGTAAGGTTTAATTGGGTGATGTGTACATATATGTCTCCACCATCTTTTATCCCATTAAGATGTATGACTACAATGCACCAATAAAAATTTAAAAGAATAAAATAAAATATGTACATTAAAATAGAGAAATGCAAAATTATTACAAATTTATCAATGTCAATCTTAATATTGTGCACAAGGAATGTGAAAGAGTTGGGTGGATACTAGGGGAGCTCACCGGGTGCCTGTATGTCTCTATCCCTCTGAATTTTATCATCATGTATGATTATAATGCACCAACACAAAATTTAAATAAAAAAGAGGAAAATGCAAAATTCTCTTAAAACTAAATATGAAACTATGAGTCTCAACAATTGTAGTACAGGGAATTAATACAAGAGAAATAGCATCTTATGTCCCCATTAATATTGGTACACAAATGTTTTTAGCAGTTTTATTTACAGTATCCAGTGCTATAAACATTCAATGCCATTCATAAGGCAAGTGGCCGAACTGGAGTTGGCATTCTAATTAGCAATCAAAAATAACAACCATTGATGCATGTGACAACTTGGCTAGATCTTAAGGGCATTGTGCTGAATGAGAAAGGCAATATCAAAATAATAATACTCTATTATTCTACTTATATACCATTCTTTAACCATAATAGAAGGATTTTGTAAAAATGCTTTGGATTTTGATGCCTCATGTCAATATCCTGGGTGTCATATTGTACAAGGTATTACCATGTGGAACACTAGGAAGAGGATATATGGTATTCTTGGGACCTGCAGTTGTCTCAAAATAAAAAGGTTTAATTTAAAAAATGAGGTGAAATAATGACTGAGAGAAACTGTTGCTAGTAGACTTACCTTTCAAGAAATACGAAACAAAGTCCCTTAGGCTAAATGAAAATGACATGAAACCTACCTAAAGAAAGAGAGTACTAGTGAAATTAATTTGTCAGTAAATATAAAACTCAGTAATTTATATACTTACATGTGAATATACATATATACTCTTATATACTTATAAGCGAACTTATATACTTTTTATTTTCTTCTCTTATTTAAAGATGATTGAATAAAACAATAGTTATAAAGTTTATTAGCCTGGCATGTAACAATAAATATTTATTTGATGATGTCAATACACAAAGAAAGGGGAGAAAATGGAGCCACATGAACACAAAGCTCCGTGTTCCACTGCTACTGTTACTATTTGCTTTTCTGTGTGTGTATTTTATTTTTCTTAAGAGTGTGTTAGCTACTTTTGATTTGAAGTAAATTATTATAAGGTAAGGTATATGTAGTAATTCCTCACAAAAATAATAAGAACAACTAAATATATTCGGAAAACTAACAAAATAATTAAAATGGTACATTGAAAAATAACTAATATAAAAGAAATTTTAAAAGAACAGAAAAAGACATGAAACTCATAGAAAACAGTCAAGTGACAAACACAAACTCAGTCTTGTCAATAATTATATTAGAATTATACTGATTAAGTCACACTTTAGAGTCAAATACATTAAAAGTAAATAAAGAGAAAAAAGATACCACACAAACACTAACAATAAAAGAACAAAATTGGCCATGTAAATATCAGAAATAGTAGGTTTCGACATAAAGCATATTACTAGAAACTTTTGTTTCATAATGACAAAAGGTCAATATATCAGAAAGATTAAACATTTATAAATAATGTACATCTAGCAATAGAGCCCCACAATGTGTGAAACAAAGAGTGATTAAATAGAAACAAAAGTAGCCTATTCAACAATGACAGAAATTTCAATACTCTCAGTAATGAAAGAATAATGAGACCTAAGATCAACAAAGATATAGAAGTCTTGAATAACATTCTGTCTCTACCTATTTGACATTAATAGAATGATGCAGTCCAACAGCAGCAGAATACATATGTTCTCAAGTGTACATGAAACATTCTCCAGATGATATGCTATGCCAAAAAGAAACCTTCAACAGTGTTAAAAGAATTAAGAAGAAAAGAAACCCAAATACAGCAATAAAAATAAAAACCTGAGACAAAACAAAATTTCTCTCTCAAAATTAGTTGTTAGGCCAAAAGTCGACATCCATTGAATAATGCAATGTTAAGAAAGAAAGGAGAAACAATTGGGAAATAAACACACTTCAAATAAATTTAATGATAATGAAGAGTCAGAGTGAGAGTTAAATGGTGATTATTTAATTAAAAATTAAGTAAAAGCTGGGAGTAATGGCATGCCTGTAATCATGAGCCAGGAGCTGGTGGCCAGTCTGGACAACACAGTGACATCCTGCTTCTTAAATTAAAGAAAAAAAGTAAAATCAAGTAACAACACTATTGAAAAGCAATAAAAACACACAGCAAAATATACAAATTCTAAAGCAGGTAGTGATAAAGACAAGAGATTATTTTATAATTTTGAAAATTAGAGCCATTAAAATATAAAGTAATAGATTGTCAAAGAAAACTGATAAATTGTAATGAGCAATTCTCCTAAAATACTTTGTTTTCTCTTTTCCATCTTTATATTCCAAAGAGATCACAAGGTTTTTTTCTGCTTTGTATTGATACACTCTCCCATTCAATGAATGTTAGTAAGCATCTACTAGGGTGAGCAACTTTTCAGAGGGTGGAAATACAGAAGCAGACAAGACACATATACTACCACAGAGTTTATTTTCTAGAAGAAAGAGGCACACATTAATTAAATAAGATAATTTAATTGGATAAGTAATATAAAATGAATAGTACTTTCTTCTTCAAATTTTATATGATTTCAAACTATGGAGAAATAATTTTTGGAAGATTATCTAGGTCAGCAAGTAAGGATTTTTCTAAAGTAACTCAGCAGAGAAGTTCCAACTAGCCCCTAATGGTAAGTACAGCCCAGACTGAGGTGACTGCTGGGTTCCAGTCACTGTGGTAGTTAAAAATGTCAGTGCACCAAGTGTTTCTCCATTAGAAAGCATTAACCAGAATTATAGATATCAAAATATATATAACATATATAGAAAGTATAGGGCCTAACAGCCATTCAACACAATATTGATAAAAATTTTTCTTAAAACTCAGTGCAAATGGAGAATTAATCAATAACACCAAATCAAAAGAGGAGGCATAGAAAGAAAAGAGAAAAAGTCTGATTATGCTGGTCTTCCTTTTTTTCCTCATCTGACATAAACTAGTAATCTAACATATTTCAAGAATAACTTTTTCAAGTTTTGTGTTCTGTACCATGCATATGACTTTTTTGCTTACTTTGAACTCTCAGGGTTTTTTTAGAATTTTATTAGTGCACAATAATTGTACCATTTTAAGGCACATGACTGTTCTGTTCTTGTGAGCCATAAAATTTGGTTTAGAAAAAAAAAACAAAACTTTTTAAAGTATTCATTAACTACATTTTCAACCAACTGCACAAAATAATGATCTTAAGAGGTCATTAAAAATAGCTTGTATCCCAATTTACCAGCCAGATTTAATAAACTTTAATTAAATTTAAAACTTCCCAAGATTCAAGGTGTAAGTCTAATCCAAAGTAAACATTATCCACTTTAATCCTTAAAGTAGTGAAGTATTTCACATTTACCATAAAACATGTTAATTATCTCAATAAATATCTCAATGATAGACAAAAGCGAATATATTAAAGATTGGAATTATTTGAGGAAAACCTCAATGCTTGCTCAAAGGATAAGTTACCAGTCCCTAAGTGACAAATCAAGAGAATATTTTTCTTTTGCTAGATAGTGGTCTTGGAAGGAGTAGGGTAAAATATCTAACTACAATAACCAATGCATAACCTAGAGCACAGTTAAATTTACTGTGATCTTTATCAGTCCCTTAGCAAACTGATATTGTTGAAAATCATTGCAAGGAAGTAATTTACCCCGAAAGGACATCATAGAAATGGTTTTGGCATCGTATAAGGAATTTGATAAAGATAGGAGGAAGGGCAAATAACTTGATTCTTAAAATAAACAAACAAACAAACAAAAAAAAAGACTAGTGTTAGTCCTTGGTGGAAAGGCTGCTGTTTTTAGCTCAGACCAACAAACAGGGAAGAGGAGGGAGGGCGGGTTTCGGTGTGAGGACTATTTACAAATTGCATTATTCAAAGAGAAGACACAGAATTAAGGCTCAGGCTCCAGTTCTTTGTCTAGCTCTATTGCTGTGTGGCTTCAGAGAGGTCACTTAGCATCTTAAGTTTCAGTTTGTCAAGCCAACTAAATTAGGAGCTCTAGACACCTTCACTTCTGGACTCACTATATTGCTAAGAAGATAAAGCAATGGGGATGAAGACCATGACAAATTCACACTTTTACAGGAATGTGGCCCAACTATAGGAACAGGTGGGATCTATAAGGTTTTACAGGAATCAGTAAAGAATCTTTCCCAACTTAATATTTTCCATCTGCAGATGCATGTGGTTTTCAAGTCCCTTTCCTGCTACATCATTAGCTATCAGTACAGCTCTAAAAAAGAATTGTGTCTCAAATCAGATGTAAATTAGGCCAGTCTTGGAGAAAAGAACAACTATTAGTATATACGAAATTTGAGAGATACCCATTTTAGTGCAAGAAATTCTGCACATGTAGGCTCTGATGAGTTCCTGCCATGAACTCATTCTACCCTCAAGACCTTCTGAATGGGAGGACTACACACCTGAAAGTCCTTAGCCCTGCAATCTCCAGATCCCATCCTGAGCTGCCCCCTCCTTGCCAACAAATGTGCCAGTCCCAGGTGTGCCTGCTCTGGTCCTTAAGTAGAAAAGAATCCTGAATCGGCTCACCATGTAGAAGAGGTGACAGTGGAATGGTTTTAATGAAACAGCCAGGTATGCTGGTTCTAGTATTTGGCCTCACGTCTGTTTTCAACTGCATCATTTTTCCCTGGGCTCCAATTCTAAACTTTCATGCTCCACTGATGAATTTCTGGAAGAATAGTAAATTCATGAAAAACACATTTGATGATGAACTAGATCCTGGACTCTCTTCCAAAATTCAAACAATTGTTGGCACAAGAAACATTTGCTAGAAAACTCTTCTGTGTGTGAAGTGTGTGTGTGTGTGTGTGTGTGTGTGTGTGTGTGTGTGTTTAGATAAGGTAGCATTTTAAGAATAGATTAGTAATCAAGGGCATTCATTTCAAAGTATGCTCTATAATAAACATCAATGACACTCCTTGAGAATTGTTTAGAGAAACTGCTTCCAACTCAGAAGGAATATAAGCTGTAATTGTAATTCACACATATAGAGAGAATATATTTTCATATCTTAGCCATAATATCTGTTATTTTCCTAATTAAAAAACATTGCACTGACCTATATTCACATCTTTGCTTTGAGATCAAGCTGTCCTCCTGATGGAAACCCTGTTAAACTCCCAGTGGGTTGCAGGACAAAGTTCAAACTGTCAGGTATTCAAGGCACCGCCTGATCTGACCCAAGCTACTTTCCTGGTCTTAAGCTTCCTCTTCCCCTGTGCCTCCACAATACCCTGTATAGACTACTCCTAATTTCAATAAATCTTTCTCACTGTGATCTGGGGCAATAGCTCAGTTGTGGAGCTCTTGCCTGGTGTGTGGGAAGATGTCCTCTTTGTTCTTTCTGCTTATTGAATTCCTCAAGCTCGGGGGAGGTGATTGCCATGAAACCTAGCCAGGTGTCTGTAATTTCAATTGGTCTCACCTTCCTTCCTACTGCTATAATGTTTTTTTGTGTACTTTTCCCATGGCAATGCTTTAGATTTAGATAATTATGTACCTCTAGTTCAATAGGTCACATGGATTTTAAGGCAAGGAACTGAATCATTCCTCTCTGCTCTACTTATAAACCTAACAGCACCTTAAATATGTACACAGTCTAAATTGCCAAAAGGAGATCTCTTCATAGATAAAGCTAAAAACAGTGATCATGGCCAAGCGTGATGGCTTACGCTTGTAATCCCAGCATTTGAGAGGCTGAGACAGGAGGATGGTGGTTCGCGGACAGCCTTAGCTATTACTTAGTGAGTACCTTTGCAACTCAGTGAGACCTTGTTTCAAAATAAAAAATAAAAAATAGGGCTGGGAGTGTAGCTCAGAGGTCGAATGCCCCTGGGTTCCATCCCTAGAGCTGCAAAACAAAATAAAACAAACAAACAAACAAAAAACAGTGATCATTCTGGGATTGTCTGATGACCAACAGGACATATGACTGTCTCATTTATTCACACTCTCATTTTCTGGTTGACTAGTTGTATTAGAATAAAAAAAATCTGTGAAGCACAGACAAGTAAAATATATGTGGTCAAAGGTTATTGTAAACAACTTCTTGTCCATGATTATTTGAAGGCTATTTGCTGACAGATGTAGATTCAGAAAACAAACTGAATCAATATCACTATGGATCACTGTCTCTGTCCTACTTGTTTTTTTTTTTTGTTTGTTTGTTTGTTTGTTTGTTTTTTGAGGGGAAACAGGTACTGGGAATTGAACCCAGGGAATTTTACCTTCATGCTATACCCCCACCTGTTTTGACTTTTTGATTTTGTTGTTTTGTTTAAAACAAGGTCTCACTAAGTTGCTGAGGCTGGCCTCAAACCTGCAATTCTGTCTCAGTCTCCCAAGTACTCTACATCAGGCTCTTAGTTGGCATATGCATCATCAGAATACGTTGGGTTTGATGGTTTCAGTCTGTTTTTTGTCTTGTTTCATTTTGTCTTTTACTTTATCCTCTTTTTTCTAAGCAGGCACTTGAAATTCAGACTGGACTGAAAATCTCAGAGCACATAAAATGAGCCAGTGTTAGAGCTGCCATGAAGAATATTTCCACCAGAATCACCTCTGTCACAGGGCATTGTAGTTGGTGATGAGGGATCACTGCACAGCAGGACGGCTGCTTTCAGCTCTCAGATGCTTCAAGGAGATGGGTAGGGGCAACAGTGAGATTCCAGAAGAAAAAAGAGCAGATGGGAAGAGCTCCCTGTGGGCTCTTCTACTTTGTCTCCTTCTAACCGAGAAATGTAAAAATCAACAGGGAGAATAGATTGAAGGATATTAGTAAAGTTTTTTTTTTTTTTTTTGCACTTTGTTATGCTCATGACAAGCTCCCTGCCAATCAGAGGTAGCCATGAGTCTTGCAGTGGGGAGGTGCATGAGTGTGGTGGGTTAGGATTGTTACAGATGAACTGCAGAGAAAGAATAGTTTCCTTCAGACACTCAAAAATAGGACTTACAGCGAAATAATCGTCTGCTATACCAGACTTCTCAGAGGATTCCTTTTTCCCCCAGATCACTGTGCCTCCTCCATGGCATGACAGTAACCACCAGGGCAGCCATAAGGTTTGTATAATGTAGATAGATCCTCATCACACTGAAAGAAGTGGTAGAAATCCCATGCTTTGGCTCTGGAATACTTAGGGAATAGTGGAAGTTCCAGGCAAAAAGATTAGAGTGTGTATTCCCATCCCCGGTCCGATATATAAATTGTGGAGGAGAGGGGTGCTTAGACAAAGAAACGTTTACCTGATTCATGTTTGAGAATATAGAAGGAACAATCTCTCCAGATGCCTGTTTCCTTTTCCAAGTCACCCTAAGTGCTTTGTCCTTGTGCAAGAGAGGCACAGCTATACATGGGTTGGGAGCAGGGGAAGAAATGGGAAGACCCAGGTGCTCTTTAGGAATTACACCGGGTATAAAAAACAGCAGGGCAAGTAGCACCAACATGGATGAGGATCATTGTCACAGAGGTCATGGGAACTCCAAGACAATATATAAAAATATTAAAATAACAATATATAAAATAACAATATATAACAATATATAAATAAAATAACAATAATATATATATAATAAAATAACAATATATAAAAATAACTCCAAGACAATATACAAAAATATTCCTGTGCTCAAAGATCTCTTTGTGACCACTGCTCCAGAAACAGTGAGATTCACTCAAGCCTACACAGACATGTAACACCGAGGAAGGAAACAGGTGAGAGTGATGAAAATCATAAAAGATTATTTTTGTAACCTAAACTAATTAAAATTATTTATAGGAACTAAATTATTATATTCAATAAGGGTTTAGTATTATAATGTTATATATTTAGACTCAAATGGTTTCCTTTTATCCAGAGACTGGAAGTTCATCCTGATGATCAAGCTATTTAAAAGACTAACTAATTTACATTTCCCTAATTTATCAAAAGAAACTCTGAGTAAAATTGATCTCCATACACAGAGACCTATGGCTTTGGCCATTATTACTCTGCTGATGATTAGGACTAACTGGCACCCTCTGTTTCTGATACATCTAATTGGCTGGAGCTGAGTGGTGGGTCTCAGAAGACAGAGTTCTTAGACCACAGCTGCTCAATTATCCACAGAACACTTATCTGCTGGAACTTGGAGTCAGCTTCTAAAAAGCTTTAGTAGAAGAATCTTTCTCTGATGGAAAGAAATATGAACCCTGTTTTATCTCTTTTAGTTTTAATTCTTTCATGATTTATATTTTCCCTTTACCATTCCTCTTTTTTTGTTTGTTTGTTTGTTTTGGTGGTACTGAGGAATGGAACCCAAGGGCCTTCTACCTCTGGGCTACACTCCCAGACCTATTTTATATAATTTGCTTTATTTGGAAACAGGGTCTCTTAAGCCAGCACGGCTGGCTTAGAACTGGCGCGATCCTCCTGTCTCACCCTCCCAAGCGCGGGGATTACAAGTGTGCGCCACCACACCCAGCCATCCCTCTTATTTTTCATTGTTGCTCTTTTCTCTTTTCTTGGCTCTATTTTTATGCCATTACAGCTTTTATTTAGAAAGTCTGCTGTTTAATGATAAATGAAAAAGAGCAGTATTTGCTTTTCTTAATCACTAGTACTAAACTTCATGCCATTTTTTAACACATGAAAGCAAATACACTTAAAAAGTCAGAATCTGAGTGATGCAAATACAATTTAATTATGTAATTTGCTTATACATGTAATAATTATTTCATTGATATATTAACACATAAAATAACATCATTTTTAGTTAAGCTTCATTAATACATCTGTTTCATATAGTTATTGGCTAAATAAAGTTCTTTGAAATCTAAACTACTTTAAGAATCCATCATACTTTAGTTTAAACATTGAAAAATGAATCTCTATATGACAGGAAAATGTTAACAGATGGCTAAAATTTAAAAAAAAACTATGCAATTTTTATTTTTAAAATGGTCATGCATGATCTATCATGTGTAGTGTTGGTTTTCCAAACAGTTTTTAAGACAGATCTCCGAAAGCAAACATAAGCCCATAATGAGGTCCATATATATGAAAAATGTTGGGTATCAATGCTCTGGACTATCAGTATGAGAGCTATAGCCATCATCTGAGGGTTGATTGAAATATTAAGGAAGTAAAAGTCCTAACAGGCCAACAACTGTGTGTTGTCTTCCTTTCCTTTGAACTCTTTTCAGGTGATACTTTCTTTGTCTGGAAATGATCCATATACTTTCAGTTCTTCAGTTCATTTCATCAACACCTAAATATTTAGTCTATATCTGTATCCCATTTTAGGTACTTTGGCTGTAACTCAACATCATGTTTTGAAAAATGTATCAATTGTGTGTGTGTACATTTTTAAAGTACAGAATAAAATCAGTAGAAGACAAAAATTTTATTCCATATCACTTTACTTAACCAGAAGATAACCAGAGAAACCAAGTGTATAATGAACAGAACAGACATTCCAGTGATACAATATAATTATAAAATAAAGCTATAGAAAGCAATGGCCAAAATAATGTAAAAATTGGCAAGACCACATATGAAAAGGAGAATACATATAAAGGTTTGCATTAATTGTTTTTCTTAGAATGGTATCTGATGAACCTTAATCTCAGATAACTAATTAGAAACTTTGGACTCCTGTCCTGTTCACATTTATATAAATCTACAAATCCTTCACAATAATTTCTAAATGTTTGGATAGAGATAATGAAAGTGAATGCAAATTCAAAGCCTTATGCCTAACACCCAAACATGCCCATATATATACCCTCCTATAGATGTCATAATGATGCCATAGATATGATCTGTGTATGTGGTGGGGGGAGGTCATCTAATATTTGAAAAAAAAAGAGAGAGTATAGAAAAAAGCAAACTAACTAAAGCAAACAGAATTGTCTCACAAAGAGTTCTTGCTTAAGTTCAGCTTTGGGGGAAAAAAAAGGTCATTTCTTCTTCTTCTTCTTCTTCTTCTTCTTCTTCTTCTTCTTCTTCTTCTTCTTCTTCTTCTTCTTCTTCTTCTCCTCCTCCTCCTCCTCCTCCTCCTCCTCCTCCTCCTCCTCCTCCTCCTCCTCCTTCTTCTTCTTCTTCTTCTTCTTCTTCTTCTTCTTCTTCTTTTTTTTTTTGATAGTACTGAGGTTCCTGGAAACCCTTCCACCTCTGGGATACACTCCCAGACCTATTTTATATTTTAATTTGGAAACAGGGTCTCTTAAGCCAGAGAGGCTGGCTTTGAACCTGCACGATCCTCCTGTTTCACCTCCCAAGTGCGGGGATTACAAGCGTGTGCCACTATGCCCGGCCATTTCTTACATTTTTGTTGTTCTGGGATTATTTTGGAATTGCTAGTTTGTTCTTTCACCAGGCTAGATACCTGGAATGATTGTTCCGGTTTCTAAAGTAGAGGTACACATTTCACTGACTCCATATATACATGCTATGATTTAGTCACTTAGTGTATCTTCATTCCAAAGATCTGACACTCCATCTTCAAGTTCATTAACTTTCACACCCATGTGATGTATATTACTTGATATATGACCCATTTATCTCATGTGCAGATTTGATCTTTTGTTAGATCTGACTTAAAGAGATGTTTATAGTCAAGATCCTGGCCAGCTAAGAGGATTTCTAAAAAACACACCAACTGAGATGCAAATATTCTGAGAATCTTCTCCATGATTGTTGTTTGTGGATGGGGGGAGTATAGTATACATATTGGTTATATTTTCATTTTACAAAATAGCATATAATTTGAGCTGGCATGATCCTTATCTAAATGGAATCTTACAAGTCCATTGAAGATTGCCCATCTGTGCTCATTAGCATACAGAAATATTGTTAGGAGAAAAAGTGACATTTTCAAGAAATTCTAAAAATGGCTTATGTTTATATATATAAGGATACCTATTACAAGAACCATTTGTTTATCTTCAAATCACTTTATGGAATTTTCCAACTTCCCCTAAATGTAGGATAAGAACAAGTCTTTTTTTTTTATTTTACATGTATGAAAAGAAACAGAATGGCAAGAATGTGACATTTCTGTAAGTGGTAGAGTTATAATTTACTCAAAGTTTTTTGACTCTGGGCCATGAGTTTAATCTTTCAATGTCATAATTTTAAAATGTTTATTATGATTCTATCTCTGCATAATTTAAATGTATTTTCTCCTTGGGATCATTTGTTAAGTAAATATTTGACATGCTCCCATGTGAACAGTACAGATTCTCACTAAGTTATGGACATGTTCATGTGCATAGGGTTGATTTGTCGTCTATTTTCATTGTTTTTACCTCAATCCAGAGTTCCCATGGAACTCCCAATGGAAACTAGCTAGTGCCAAATCTCTTTCCTCCTATAACACTTCCAGATTCTAGTCTCCTCATATATTTTACTACAATTTCTTCTTCTTAATTCTCTCATATATCATATCAATATTCTTTAAAACAAAAATCAATGACTACTAACATTGGCAAAATGCTAACAAACATTTAAAAAATATTCAGAGAAGAATTTTGTGAATAAATCATTTTGGAAATGTTGAGCATTAAAAAGAATTATTGGTTCTGAACTCCTTGGAGCCTTTAATATGCTTTGTGGCTTTCCAGGACACAGATTAAAATATATAGTTTTCCAAAATTATCTAACATAATAATTTTTTTATTTTTTATTTTTTTGCAGGTCTGGGGATGGAACCCAGGGGCATTCGACCTCTGAGCTACACCCCCTGTCCTATTTTCTATTCTTTATTTTGAAACCGGGTCTCACTGAGTTGCAGAGGACCTCACTAAGTACCTGAGGCTGTCCGAGAACCGCGATCCTCCAGGTCTCAGCCTCCCGAATGCTGGGATTACAAGCGTGCTCCACCATGCCTGGCTATAATAATTGTTTCTGAGGAATATATAAGGACTAGAGTTCTTCAGTTCACATTTTGGGGAATGCTATTAATAATGTTTGATCTACTTATTTTGATAATTTTTCTCTAAAGAACAACTATATTTTGCAGTATTACATCCTAAAACACTATAAATTCTTTGAATTAAAATTATATTAAATTCAATAATTGTGTTCAAGTTAAAATAATAAATTAATTGTTAATAAAAATAATAATTTGATGAAAATATCTAATATTGAATTGAATTATATTAATTTCAGTTCAATATTGAATTATGTGTGAATTCCCTTTTCTATATCCTTTAAGAGCACAAATAATTGGGAGAACAGAATTTTGTTGAATATAATAATACTTAATGTTCATCTAATAATCTGTTAGAATGATGTAATGTTTCAGGAAATAGATTTTAGAGTCAGAACTAAATTTTACCCTTACAAATACTACTTCATTGGCAATTTTTTTAAATCTCAGATTTTTCATCTATGAAATGAGGATAATATCTCCACTGTATTTTTGTCAGGGTTAAAGAAAACAATATGTATAAATTGTGTGGCCTTGTATCTGTCAGAGTTAGCAAATGTGGCAAATAAAAACCTTTTTTCTATTTTTATTAATTCGGTAATATTTCCCTTTATTTTTGGTCCAGCAAAATGTATTATCTATAATTTTATTAATAAAAATTATAAATTTCTATTGTCTAGGATATCTTATCTACCTTTGAAGTAGTTGCTGACTGCCATTTACTAGGTTGGTCTACCCAGCCCACAGCTACTGTGTGTTGGATGCTGATGGGTTACCCTCAGAGCCTTCTCCCATAACAGTTCTAGGTGGACAGAGCCACTTGGAGAAGCCAGAGGGCAGACCCAGAGCCTGTCTTCTCCCTAGAGCAGGCCCTGGATAATGCAGGACTGATATATTAGATAAAAACACAGCATCTTGCTTCTAGGGAATTTCAGTGCTAAAATATATTCTACAAAGCTCCCGATGGCAATAAGCTGAACGTAGAGTTCTCTTAAAAGCACAGCTTTTCCATTGTTTACTCATCTTTTCTTCTGCCTCATTCTGTTTTCATCATATCTTTGTAGGTATCCCTTCAGGAAATGGCTCCTATCATCCAAACAGATCCTGAAAGTCTATTTCATCTTCTCCAACTGATTATCTTCAATTTTATTAGAAACAAGTGATTATACATGCCTTAGACTTTATGCTAGCTTTCAGAATTTCTGAAATTCAGAAAACTCAATTTCTACTCTGAGAAGCATATGGTTTTAAGAACATGAGAACCATCTTCCTCATCTTTACTGTCGGTACAAATCCATGATTCCCTTTTCTTGCTTTTAAAAAACTTGGCATATAAAGCATGGAAATTCTTGTATCATTGCAGTTGGGTAATATACAGAGGGCCAGGTTATTCATCTGGCAACTGAATTTCTATGTGACTCTCGCATGGCTTACTTGTTGTAAGGTTGGCTCAGAGAACCATTATTCACCAGAAGAGATGCCAATTACTCTGAGTTCTGGTTAGTGCTGAAGACAACCAGAGTTTGGAAAAGTTAAATTAAAAAGTCCATTATTAATACCAGTAAATGCAAATTTTTCTTATGAAGTATGCAAGATTTCTTAACAAGTCTACAATAATTCTCAAAGATATTGAAACATTGAGAATAATTCTACCAAATCCATTGTTTTCTAAATATACTTTAACCCAAATCTGTTGAGCTCGTCAGGCAGTCATGGGTGAGGCAAAAATGACTGACTAAAGACTCATTCACTTAGCCTGCCATGTTTTTGGACACCTATTACATATTAGATATGATTTTAGGTATTTATTTATGGCTTCAAAATATTTTTTCTTTTTAAAAATTATTTTATCAGTGCTTTACAATTGTACTTCATAGTGAGGCTCATACAAACTTACACACGTACAAAGCTCTTGATTTTTTCCCCTAAGTATCCACCCTGTTTTCCCTCCAACTTCACCAACTCACCTAAAGGGGGAGGACTCTTAATTCTAATGGGGGAATAAATGAGATATATTCTTACTCAACTTACCTTAGCCAAATTCTAATACTTCCAGAGGCCACTACAGAGCTACCTGACACTGGAGAAATCTTAGGGTGGGTGGGGTGGACAACTTTCCCTCTTGGAGAAACCTGGTCATGTAAAAGGCCCTGAAGCCTAAACCTCATTTGTGTCATTTTCACTTCAGGGCTCTCTTACTTTGAGGTTTGGGAGTTGTCTTTGGGCGAACTGACAGAAGTTTTCTGATCTAGAACACTCCTAAATAATTGCTGGGAGTCTCAGCATTTTAGTCACCACAAACTTCCTCAAGGACAGCATACAGGGCCAGGCATCTGACTGAGAATTCTCCCCCTAGGTATTTTTGAAAAGAAAGGATAGGTTTCATTAAACAATTACCTAATTTTGTACATCTAGTAAGTCAAGCTAGACTTGACTTTTAGTCTAATCCATGTCCGTGGGCTCTAGGCCTAATGCTTTATGAAGTACAGCTGTACTATCTATGGTATCATTTTTTTATAGAACTCATCTAATTTTTTATGACTCTCTTATGCTCTTTTAAATATTGTTTCAAATTTCCATATAGTTAAGAGTATGACTTTTTTCTCTTTTATACTATAGTGTATGCTCCTTGGTTCATTGGAGCAAGGACTGCATTATCAATTTCTTTTAAATCTTCTATTACTGTACAGAACAGTTGCTGGCTAAAATTTTTGAGTGATTAAATCCTAAGAGACTTCAATTTGTATATTTATCTCAGAATAAATCCTGGAGACAACTAGTAAACCAAGGTGTGGTACGATTATCTCATAGGAGTCTTTAGCCTAAAACTGGACCAGTGATTATGTTGACCTAGTTTCTCCTTCCTTCCACATATTTATTCCAATTATCTGTTAAACTCACAAAAGGTCAATTTGGAGCCTAATGAGGCTGTGTGGTGAAAAGTCTAGAAATGTTCATAGTTCTTAGTGAATGTATTTTCTTGATGATGATGATAATGATGATGGTGATGGTGATGGTGGTGGTGGTGGTGGTATAGTTTATGACTCACATGTAACTTCTTGCAAGATGAGATGTTTCACTGACAAAACAAGCAATGATATTAGGGAAGCAGAGTCTGTGCTTCCCGTCTGGCACTGATCACTGGGATGAGTATTCATGGGGCTATGACAGTGGCTTGCAGGCAGGAATTAGCCTGAGAACAGTCCTTTGTGAACATGCAGAGAGGTCAATAAGTACATGATTATAAATTAGCTTGGTGGACTAGTGTGGTCATTAGCTGGGTCGAGTGTTCCTATTTCATATAATTGTTTGCTGTACCTGAATTAATTTGAGTGTTTAAATCCCGCATATTAATTCTGTGCTGCAGGATGTAAAGCTTTGGACTAATCCTTTTAATACTCTTTAGTATAAACACCTTAATCAAGCAACAGCCTTATAATTAGTTCTACTTACAGGCTGGATATAATTTACTAGTTTTACAGCTCATAAGTTACCGCAACTTTTTAATCATAGTAATTATACTTTAGAATGCAAGCATAAATGGACTTTTCTAGTTTATTCTTAGAATAAAACCAAGGCAGTCAAAATCAGGAGATTAATAAAATCCAATATATGGATACACTTTGTATTTTTATGGCAGCTCAAGATCACTCATCCTTGGAATTTAATCACCAGATTAAGGTAGGCTATTGAGCTGAGCAGGTGATTTTTTTTCTTTAAAAGGAAGTACAATTCTATATATATTACAGATTTCTCTTCTTGGGTGTGAAAAATGCTGACGTGATTTAATTTTATCACAGCAGTGAGCACTCTGACAATATCCCCCTTGTGTACAAAACCTAGTAAGTAAATAATGGTTTAGCTACTAAGGATGTGCTGATCCATTTTTCTTTTTATCTATTTTTTTCCCTGAGGATTTTAAAGTACAAATCATCTCTGGCATTAAGAACATTTGTATGGCCAGGCTACACAGTTTAAAGAGCAGCACTTTAAATTAAGTCTTAAATAGGCATCTAAATCAAATTTATTAAAGGAGTTATTCATATTAATTACAGTGAAATTAATTATTTAAAACATTTTATTGAGGTTTTGGGATGTTGTGGAAGGCAAAAATTGCCTATGTTATCACTAAACTTCAATGAATACACATTATTGGTTGATCTACTTTAAATCTGTAATTACTATCATCACATATCTTATTGAATATTTCAGATTCTTGTATAAGTTTTCTCCATAATGATATATAATTTTTCTGAGAAAACTTTATGAAAAATAGGTCAAGTCTTTTGGATTTCAACAACCAAGTTTGTAATTATATGAAATAATATGTGCATACAAATCTAATTTTATGAAATAATTGTATGTGTGTGTATAAATGTGAATAGTCAGGCTTTGTTTTACTAAAACAGATAGTGGTTAAATAACTTATGTTGGCCACTCTCACAAAAGGCGTTGATTATTCTATGGTTAATTTGGTCATGGTAAATCATATTGATTATGCAGATAGTCAAGATAATTGATAATACTGTAGGCCCAATCAGAGGTTGCATATAAAAGCTGTTATTGTGAGGCTACTTTAAGAATATTTATTTATATTACATTAATAAATATTTGAGGATGTTTTCAGAAATGACAATCTGTTAAGATGGGGAATAGAATAGAATGTAAAGAACTTTTGGGATAAACAGCCAGGCCAGAAACCACCTGGATCTTAGAGACTGTTGAAGGAAGAAGTAACCTGGAAGAAAAGAGACACATTTTCATCACGAAGGAAACTTCCGGTGAACAATTCCTGAAAAATACTTGAAATCACTAGAAAAGCCTCAAATTGCAGAAGGCCTAGAAGGCGCCAAACCATTTTTCCAACTCTAAAGGTGTCAGAAACCATTGTTAACCAGAGGAATAGAGAGTTACAAAGAGGAAACAACAGGGCCCTTTTGCCTCATGACACTACACATGACACCACATGCTCCACCTGCGTATAGGCCATAGTGTGGGAAGAAGGAGGCATCTTAACATTTGAATGAAGGTTGAAAAGGTTATTATCATAGATAATAAAATCAAATGCATGTATCGGTTTTTGAAACGTTATCTTCAGACTCCTAGAGGTATCCAAGACTTTTCTAGGGGATCTGAAAGATCAAGGTTATTCTCATAATAATACTAAGGCATTATTTGTCATTTTTACTACATTGACATTTGAACCAATATTACAAATGCAACTGTGGGTAAAGCTGGCCCCTTAACCTGCATCAAGGCCCTAGTGCTCACTGGCACCGGCAGTCACTGTATTTATCACCATCACCCACTGACACTTCACAAATGCTCCTGAGAGTCTTTCCTTCCACTGCTGTTATGGCTAAGATATTTCTTATAGCCAGATTTAGCATTCATTTCTCTTTAAACATTTACTTTCTTTCTTCTCCACCATCTCAGCAGTCTTTTCAATCAAATTTTCATGTCAAATATCCCTCTGCTCTGCTGACACTCTCCTACTTCTAGTTAATTACTGTCTACCTCTTCTGGAGAGATTTGCCAAATCTTGACCTCATTGGACAAATTCTGCACTACTTTCCTCTTCTTCTCAAATTAGCCTGAGGAGTGTCTGATGGTTTCTGGATATGATAGCTAAGTATTTCAGTTACAGAATTAGAACTAATACCTTGTTAAAGTATTAAAGGTTGCTAAATAGCTTTCATTGATCCTCTACTCTCTGAAAAACTCCAATTTTTCCCTTTGAATGGAATGCATCCAAATTTTGGAACAATTCTTAGGGAAGAATGTGTTTAGATTATATTTTATGGGGTTTTAGATACAGATAAAGGAATGGTGTCCAGGATAAAAATGCTCATGGACCTAATTCATGAGCAGATGGCATTTAGTTCAAAATGGTGAACTACCTAAAATTACATTATTAGTAAAATAGAAGGTGTTTGACTCAGCAAAAAGACACCTGATGATCTATTAGGGAGTTGAAGCATAGTTTGGTGATAGGCAAATTTAATTTATTCTACTCAAATCTAAAGTAGTCCTTCCTTGTGTTTCAAGGAGTCAAAATTTTGTTGCTGGGCATGGTGGTGCACACTTGTAATCCTAGCCTTTGGGAGGCGGAGACAGGAGGATCGCGGTTCGCGGACAGCCTCAGCTACTTAGTGAGGCCCTCTGCAATTTAGTGAGACCCTGTTTCAAAATAAAGAATAAAAAAATAGGGCAGGGTTTATAGCTCGAAGGTCGAATGTCCCCGGGTTCCATCCCTGGTACCGCAAGGAAACATTTATTATTAATTGTTACGAACTTTTGAGAAATAAAGGCATTTCTTTGTGAGTGAAGATCAAAATATGCCATCTACAAAAACATCACTTTGGCATATGAAGTATTTGGAGCTAACAGCACTTGGGAATCAATAGTGTGGTCAGAACAACACTTACCTACTTACAAACAGAATCTTCTGAAAAGTGACTGCTCCTATACATCCTGTTTCTGGGGGAGTTTGGATCATAAAAAAGAGAGTAGGCACCAACATGAGTTTACATAAGCAAATCTAGCTAAAATATTCTGCATATTTCATTAGTTTTCCATACATTTATCTTTTCACAAGTTAGTATGCTAATAAGCCTTTTACTTTTGTCTAATCCCTTCTCCACAATTTATTACCCTTTGTTTAAATGATATATAAGCAACCAGATGTGATGGCACATGCCTATAATTTCAGGACTCAGGAAGCTAAGGCTGGAGGTTGTAAGTTCAAGGCCAGCATCTTAGCAAAGTTTTTAGCAACTTAGTGAGACCCTATTTCAAAAGAAAAATTAAGAAAAATTAAAACAGGCCTTGGGGTATATTTCAGAAGTAGAATAGCTCTGAGTTCAATCTCTAATTCCATACACACACACACAAAAAAATGGTATGTAAGCTGTATCACCTTTTACTTAAACAGTATGTATACTTCTGAATTCTAACCACTCCTCTGGGTCTTCACTTCTTTACTGCAAATCCTTTGCACACATAAAAATATCAACATTATAAAATTTGTATATATTTACTATCGTTGAACTCTCTCTCTCTCCCTCCCTTCCTCCCTCCCTCCCTTCCTTCCCTATTTATTGTGGTATTGGAAATTGAACCTGGGGGGATTCTACCTCTGAGTTATATCTCCAGCTCTTCTTTATTTTTTATTTGCTAATAGGGTCACCCTACGTTACTACAAGCTGGTCTTGAACCTTCAAGCCAGGCACAAGAATTACAGGTGAGCACCATCAGGCCAAGATCTGTTGATGTTGCTTTTATCAGAATAATTTCTAGAGTTCAGCCACTGACTCTAAGAGAATAAAGATATTTTTTTCCTGCCTTACATGAAGAAACGGAAACATAACTTTATAAATTAAAGTCTTTATGGATCAGAACTATGGCTTTCAAACTGTACTTCAATGAGTTAATTTAGAGCAAGTAGGAGGAGAGGCACTGAGCAAGTGGGATTTGGCAATTCCTTAACTCAAGAAGAGCGCCAGTGTTAATATCCATCTAATTTGCTTATGCTTTTGAGTAAAAAAGACTAGCAGGCCAGAAAAATCTTCTGAAAACAGTTATTTAGTAGCAAATTTCCTTTTAATTTTTTGTAGGCAAGCGCTGTAGACTGCCCATACTAGAAGAATCTTGACAAAAGCAAGCCTTTTGGTGTCCCTAAAAATTAACTCTGGATCAGGCAAAGTCCCCTTTGTTATTTAAAAAGCTGAGGATGAGAGAATATTTCCTGAACGTGGCCATAGCCTGCAGTTTAAGTTTCTGTATTCTACATTGTATGTTTTAACTCCTTCATCAGACACCTACTGTATGCATGGTGTGCCCAGTCCTAAACTGAGAGTTGAGATGAGCACGAAAAGAAAAATCTCCTTATTTAGAACATCTTTAGTCTAGCAAAGAATACTAATTCATCTTCTCTTTTGATATGGGTAGAATAAAAAAAGGCATCCATTACGCAACCTTCTCTCACATATCCAGACTTTCTGCTTCAATTTTTTTTAGAATATCATTTGAACTAACTCCATCACTCTCTACATCCCCTTTAAAGCTAGTCACAATAAGAAGCTCACCTCTTATTGTGAAGTCCTCCTTTCTCACCTATATTCCCATCATCTGTGCATTCCTTCTATGGGCTTCTTTTTCTTTCTCTCCAAGTTCTTAATCCCTGCCTCTGTGCCCTCTAAAACATGGGCTGTCATTAGTGCATAGATTTGAGTAGTATAATCACTTCCCTTATTTGTGTGAAGCTTTGAGCCTGGCTCTTCCCTGACAACACTTCTTCCTCAGTAATCTTTCCGATTTGTGTTTCTTTCTCTTTAAAACCCTTTAAACCTCACATTTGCAGTTCAAATAACCTAATTATTCTCTTTGCTCCTCTATGGTTCTTTCAGACTGTTATCCCTCTCCCTTCCTCTCCTGAACACCTTAGTTTTGAAAATTATACTATCAGAACACACTGCCCACTCCTCTCCTTGGTCACCAACAAATCTTTGGGGTCAATTCCTCTTACTCTTTTCAGGTTTAAGAAACTGGCTCACTATCCTTCTTTCCAATATTAATCTTATTGTCATTCTTGCTAATGTAATAGTTACACAGGTCTTCCATTCTATATTGTTTTTCCATGCCTTCACCTCCTTTTCTTCAAATCTCGTTATGTGCCCTTTCTCAGTCACTCATTCCTAGTGCACATCCCAGACCTTGTCATTACTAACCTTAATTGTACCTCACTATGAGATTAATTTTAATTTCTCCACTTTCCAATTGCCAGCTTCTGCCCTTAAATTACATTGCCTCTCCATCCTGGTCCTGATAATGCATAACCCAGTGGGTTTACATTATTAGTCTTACCACTTTCCACTGTCTCGCCTCTTCACATCACCACTCTTCTCCTTACTTAGAAAATCCATGGGGCATCACAATTATCATCACAATTATCCCTTGCACTTCTCTTCTAAGTCACTGTCCCTCTCTTGCTTCTTAGGATATGTCAAATATGCCCCAGCTTCAGGGCCTTTGCTTAGCTCTTGAGTAGCCCCCGAGACTCTCTTATTCTCATGAGGCATCTGATCGCATGTCATCTTTTCATAGAGTCCTTCCCTGACCGCCCTGTGTAGCTCAGCACCCACTCTTCACAGCACCTGTCCTCTTTATCCTGATTCCCATTTTCTCCATAGTAAAGCACTCGTCTTCAATTGGCATAGTATGCATATCGTAAGCCCCTTTCACTAGGATGTAAGTTCTACAAAAGAAGTGGCTGTTTTATGTACTGGTATATCCCCAGAACCTAAAATGATCCCTGGCCCATAGTGAAGATTCAAATAATGCTTCAATAAATGGAAGAAAAAAATGCCTATCTGCCCATATCTACCTACAGTTACCATGCCTATCAGCGGGTGGGCCAGACTATTCTCTTCCCACTGATGGCCTGGATCAGAGGTTGCCGATTGGTATATTTAATGCCGTTTTCCACAAAATCTTAAATCTATGAATATTTTTGTACTTAATAGGCTGAAACAGAACACTAAGATTAAAAATATAAAAGCAAATTTATTGTGAGTTTATCATCTAAGGCTGGATATAAAGTAAAGGATGCTTGTTTAACAGAGTATAACCCTTTGTTTCAATTCACAAACTTCATCCTTTTATGTGTTTTATAAATTTATATTTTTGAATGTTACATTCTTCTGCTACTCTCTTTTTGTTCTCAACTATGTATGAACTATGAATGGAAAATGAAGTAAAAGGGGACAAACTCCTAAAATTCTACTTTTATCTCTTTTGATTTCCTTATTGGCAAAGTATTATCAAGTCCAAAAAGACATCCTCCAGCAGCCTTTTGGGTGGTGTTCTTTGTTACAGGAAATCTTTTATTTCATTCCAGCAAAGAAATGAACCAATTTGATATGATTCTTTCATCCCAGAGAAAGGGCACAACTTCTTTATTTTCAAGGTTGTGCAATTTTTTTCAACTGTAAAACATACTCCACTATTGAAGCCATAATTATATGCACTTGTCAATCAATCTTAACCTACTACACTATGGTTATGGCATTTTATCTAAAAAGAGAAGCATTAAAGGCTTTGCGTGAAATGAAAGGTACACACAGTCAGGGAGGTATAATGCATGTCATTAGCTATCTGGGAAGAGAGAAATGGACAGAGACAGATTACCAATATTTGATTTCTCACAGGCATAAAGAAGTATTTAAGGCTACCTACAAAATAATGTTAGGGAATTTGACACTTTGATTCCTGTTTTGTACTCTTGGCAATTATTTAAAAGAACTCCTTCATCCAGCAGCTACATAAATCAAATTTGAAAAGAATAACATTTTAAAGTGAGATTAAGAAAAGAAAAAATGTTCTATTTTAACATAAGTCCTATGACACAATTTCAAGAAATGATTTTAAGGGTCATTTTCTTCAAATACATCTTATTTCTTCAACTATATTTTTATGGCAGTTGGGATATGTGTAATTACTTTAAAAATACATTTGCTGCCCTTTGAGTTGCTGATCAGTATTATAACAGTGGAGAAAGAAAAGAAACTTATGATAAGATAGCAGAAGCAAAGCTAAGTCTAAAGGACTGGATTTATTTCTAAGAAAAGTTGTTATTATGTGAAGCATCAGCTATGTTCAATATTAAAAATATTTAGGTGATAGTAGTAAAAAGGAATCAAGAAACAAAACTGAATCTGACAACCTTAATAATCATGTTCTGGAAGTGAGTTTTGCTGATCTGTGTGACAGATCAAAAATCACATTCAGAAAATGGGAAATAATTACTTAAAATGTTCTGTATATCTCCCATGCAATAAAATTTGTTTTGTGACAGACCTCATTCCACATTCAAAAATTTGAAATATGTATTTGAAGTTTTTGTTGTCAAAAGCACTGGTTACTGCTGGCGTGGTGGTGCACACTTGTAATCCCAGAATTCTGGAGGCTGAGACAAGAGAATTGTGGTTCATGCACAGCTTCAGCTCCTTCGGGAGGCCCTTTGCAACTCAGTGAGACCCTGTTTCAAAATAAAGAATAAAAAAAATAGGGCTGAGGTGTAGCTCGGATGTAGAATGCCCCTGGGTTCCATCTTCGGTAGTGACTGGTTACTTGTTTTATCTTTTCTGTATGGGTTTTAATAATTAATAGTAATAATAATAATAATAATAATAATAATAATAATAATAACTTCGCCACACTGATCTAGAAAGTTAGTTGTGCCCAGCTCCAAGAGTTCTACCAAAACTAGAAAAAGATGGTGCAAATTGTAACTTAAGAGGCAAATAAGCTGGGTGTGGTGGCATACTCTTGTAATCCTGGCATTTGGGAGGCTGAGACAGGAGGATCACAGGTTCATGGCCAGCCTTAGCTACTTAGTGAGACCCTCTGCAACTTAGTGAGACCCTGTTTCAAAATAAAGATTAAAACATAGGAATGGGATTGTAGCTCAGAGGTAGAATGCCCCTGAGTTCAATCCCTAATGCCGAAAAAAAAAAAAAAAAGGAACAAATGATTGAAAGAAGAAGTGGATAGCTGATTCCAAACAGCACACAGAAAACTCTAGTAATCTGTTAAGCCTTCTCCATGATGTGTTGGTTATAACAGTGATAGAAATTTGGGGGAAGAGCCATCATCTATCTTGAAATTAACTTACTGATTTGTATAAAATATAATATTAAAATGACTGATATAAGATCCTATTGCTTTTAACAATGTGTCTGTAGGTGTGCATGTGTATGTGTATGTGTGTATATATATATATATTTGTACTGGAGAGCCAATGCAGAGACATTCTGTCACGTCCCTCGACCAGCGATTAAGACGCAACACGAAGCTCTTCTTGCAAGCCGTTTATTCAGGATACAAGTCAAAGAAAATGGCAGAATGGCGGAATGGCGGAATGGCAGAATGGCGGAATGGCGAAGATCTGCCTTGCGCAGGGCATTATAAACATTAACTCTCCCAATCACTTCCTGCCACGTCTCACTCACTCATTGGCTCATGCTCGTCAGGCCACCACCACATAATGCGTTACATAACTTTAGCCTCCAAATATGGAGTTGCTTCCTGCACAGCCATGTGTCAATCAAGCTCAGAGGCAGGAAGCCGGCGCCATCTTCTAGTTCAGAGGCAGGAAGCCGGCACCATCTTCTAATGGCGGCTCTCCACAATTCCCCCTTTTTGTTTTTATAGGCAACAGGTAAGAGCAGAGGTTTGACCCCTATTAATCACTGGCACCTTTTTCTAGGGATGGGTACTTGGGTGCCTAACCCGTGTGCAGTCAAGCGTACTCTTCCTGAGGACCAAACTTGTGCCCTCAGCTGCAGTGCTTTGCCTTGCAACCTGAGCCACTATGCCTTAGCTGCCGCGAGCCAGGCTTGGGGTGATTGTCCCGCCTCGATAGCCACACAGGCCTGTATAAACATGGCTGTATTATGATTAAAACTTTGGCGAAGACGAGCAATGCACCAGACACAAAACAACACAGCCATAACCAATAATCCCATCAAGGCCCCCAATCCAGCCCATTCCTTTAGATGATTCATGGTACGAGTTATCCAAGATGACAGTCCTTTGGCCAAACTAATGTCCACACGAGTCAAGTTGATGGTGACCACGGCAGTGCGTAATCTCTCTAGTTGGGTTTCAAATTCTTCCGTCCAGTTGCCAAAAAGATAAATTGACAACTCCCGAGACAGGTTAGCGGCTTTTGTAGAGTTTTCATATTTAACGATGGGTACTGGAAATGCCGATAGAATTCCCCATCTCCATTCCATCTGAACCGAGGTTATTAGGTGAAGCAGCTTCCACAGCCATAGGGGTTTTCTCCTTTTCATGATTATTGCAGCGCCTAGTCAAGCGTTCTGGGAGCCACACCGGGTCCTGCTGATTCTGTGGAAAAACACAGACAGATCCTCTCGTCCAGGCCAACACTGGGTCTGGGCCATGCCAGAGTCCCGTAATTACATCCTTCCATTTAATATATCCCTGATATGTAGGCTTATGCGTCATATGACGATCAGCCGCAGATAATCCATTTAGATCCAGGTTTAAAAAATTTAGAGTAAAAAGAGCCAATGCCAATCGCTGTTTAGGGGGCCTGCCATGGCCGATTCCCCCCTTTTGTTTAAGAAGACATTCTTTTAATGTTCTATGTGCACACTCAACGATGCCCTGAGCTTGTGGAAGGGCCCCATATATTTGCGGGTCCTGGGGTCGAGGGCCCTTTTGCCCGTTTTTTGGCAGAGAATTTTCTTGAAGAGGAGGCAGGGGCTGGCCAATGATGTCTTTTACGGAACGGCACTCCTTGGCCCAATGCTTTCCCTTTTTACACCTAGGGCAAAGGCCAGGTTGTTTTATGGTATCATCTGGTACAATAGACAAATTCTGTTTCTTTTGCGGGCATTGTCGCTTTTGATGACCCATTTGGCCGCATTGAAAACAGGCTCCCGGATTTATCCCGGAGCGCCGAGTTAACTGCATAACGGCGGCTGCTAAACCCGCGTTAGTTAGAGGGCCATTTAACTCTCGACAGATTTTCATCCAGTCCTCAATATTTTTGTCCTTGTATGGTCGGATAGCAGCTCGGCATTCCTTTGTACACTGTTCAAAAACTAACTGTTTAATCAAAGGTGCTGCCACCTCCACATTAGGACCTAAAATTCTACTTGTAGCTTCGAGGAGACGAGCTACAAAATCTGCGAACGGCTCGGTAGGTCCTTGTATAATTTTGGTTAGATTACCAGCAGATTCCCCTGAGCTTCTAAGGGATTTCCATGCTCTAATAGCACAAGAATTTATTTGATTATAAACTTCCAAAGGAAGTCGGGTTTGTTTTTGGGCATGTAGCCCTTGTCCTAAAATCATATCTCGATCCCATTGAGGATTTCCAGCAAGAGCATTAGCAGCAGCCTGATCAGAGGCATATTCTATGTTAAAGGCCTTCCATTCCAAAAATTGTCCAGGGGTGAGGCACGCTCGTGTTAATCCATTCCAGTCCCCTGGCGTCATGCAGTTTCTAGCCAGAGCTTCCACTTGGGCTAATGTAAAGGAAGCTGTGACCCCATACATGCGAACTGATTCTGCTAATGCCTTAATGACCTTAAAATCAAGGGGTTCATAAAAACAAGCGCCCTGTGTATCTTGAAAAATAGGAAAGGCCAACGGGAGCTCAGTTTTAACACATGACCAAACTTGAGGGCAAAAGGAATTATGAGATCCCTGAGTGGAGGATGGTAAGGATGGCGGTGGCTCAGGAGGAGGATAATCTTGTCCTGAGGGCATAGGAAAGTCCGGATCTAATTTAGGCAAATGGGATTTTTTCGAGGCTGAATGAATTGACACATATGCCATTTGTTTCTTTAACGAACTTTCTTCCTCATCAGAAGAATCAGAAGAGGAGTCTGGCCCTTTAAATTCAGACAAATTCGGATAGAGTGAGGAACGGACAGGTTCCTTTGCTTTACTAACTGCCCGTTTTGACTTATGCTCCTCAGATTTCTGTTCTTTGAGTAATTCAAGGGCGGTTTGCCCTTCCTTAATAGCATCATGATGTTTTTGATCTTCTAAACAACCTCTGACCAATTTCCAAATAGGTAGAACACAGGGATTAAGGCTTCCCTGTTGCTCGGCATATTCAAGATCTCGGCCAAGCTTTTCCCAACTAGGAACTGTCAGGTTACCTTAGACAGAAAACCATGGAGCGGCGCTGTCACAACCATTTAAAAATTTTTCTAAAGTAGACTTTCTAATTTCTAAACTTCTAGAATGAAGTAGCTCCTGAAGAGCCAAAAAAATTGGATGAGATTGCAAAGCCCCCATCCCAAAACCAAGCTCAAAATGAAACTTAAAAATGGTCCGCTTTGATCGCGGCTCTACCTTCGCGTTCCCGCGTCTGCTTTGACGGCAGTTCTACTTTCACTTTCCCGCGTCTGCTTTGATCGCAGCTCTACTTTCACTTTCCCGCGTCTGCTTTGATCGCAGCTCTACTTTCACTTTCCCGCGTCTGCTTTGATCGCAGCTCTACTAGATTTGCTCTCCCCTTATCCACAGGTGAGAGCGGTTACCCGCATTTTTCGCGGACCCCCCAACTTACCAGGGGACTTACCGGTGCACCTTCCCTGACGACAGCAAGTTCTGAGCTTCACGCACGGGAGCTGATTTTTCCCCGTACGGGCCACCAGTTGTCGCGTCCCTCGACCAGCGATTAAGACGCAACACGAAGCTCTTCTTGCAAGCCGTTTATTCAGGATACAAGTCGAAGAAAATGGCGGAATGGCGGAATGGCGGAATGGCGGAATGGCGGAATGGCGGAATGGTGGAATGGCGGAATGGCGAAGATCTGCCTTGCACAGGGCATTATAAACATTAACTCTCCCAGTCACTTCCTGCCACGTCTCACTCACTCATTGGCTCATGCTCGTCAGGCCACCACCACATAATGCGTTACATAACTTTAGCCTCCAAATATGGAGTTGCTTCCTGCACAGCCATGTGTCAATCAAGCTCAGAGGCAGGAAGCCAGCGCCATCTTCTAGTTCAGAGGCAGGAAGCCGGCACCATCTTCTAATGGCGGCTCGCCACAACATTCTACCTCTGAATTATATCACCAGCCCTATTTTATTTTTTATTTTGAAGCAGGATCTCATTAAGTTGCTGATAGCCTTGCTAAATTGCTGAGGCTGGCCTCGAACTGCAATCTTCCTGTCTCAGCCTCCCAAGTACTGGGATTACAGGTGTGCACCATTGTACTCACTTTGTTTAACATTTTTAAAACAATAGTTTTCCAATATGTTACTTTTTAGTCTTATACAGACATGGAGAGCTGATCCAACTTTGTTTTAGTAATAAATAAATTTGTCTGTGTCTACTACAGAAAGCACTGCCATAATTTTATATGGCTTGTATTTCTTACTTCTAGTTCATAATTCCAGATGTTATATAAATTTGTCCCTTTATCCAGAATTTCCACCTGTGAATATTTCCCTTTCATTAATCACATAGTGATTATTCTTATTTCTAGTTTGTAACTAGAATATTATGAACAATACTCTTATTCTAGTTCATAACCTATACTTCTAGTTCTTACATTCTAGTTTTGATATTCTAGTTCTTATTTTTATTTCTAGTTCATAACTCCAGATGTTATATAAATTTTTAATAGTTATTTAACACCTCTATCAGATTTATTTATGTATGTACTTACTTACTTATTTTGCGGTACTGGGGATGGAACCCAGGGGCACTCTACCTCCAAGTTATATCCCCAGACTATTTTTTATTCTTTATTTTAAAACATGGTCTCACTGAATTTCAGAGGGCCTCACTAAGAAGTAGCTGAGGCTGTCATTGAACCACAATCCTCCTGTCTTAGCCTCCCAAATGCTGGAATTACAAGTGTGAGCCACCACGCCCAGCCTTTATCAGATTTATTTAATTTAACAAATATTTATAGATCTCTCTAAGGGATACTATTAAAAATATTCCCAGTATGTATAAATCAGAGCTTAGTTTCCACATTGTTTTAATATTGTTCCTTTCAAATACCCTTAGTCACATATGAATATGTATGAATCGGTTGAACATATAAACACATATGAACACATATGAATGGGTTGCCAGCTGGATAAGGATCTACATTAAGTGTTAATTAATGTATTTCTCAAAGCATTTCAAATGTTACAATAAAGGGAATAAGAATTTGGAAAGTAATTTTTTTATTTTATAAAAATTTCTAGGTATCATCAATCCATGTTTTTAAACTTATTTTTAGAATACTTAAATGTTACTCATATACCTTGCTTATTATATAGTATATATCATATTAGAAAGTAATTGAAACAATAGTAGAAAAGTTGCTCCTTCTAATTGGAGTTAGATGTCTTCATTTCCTATTTTAGTTTGTCTTAGATATTTTTCTTTTTTTGTGTGTGGTATTGGGGATGGAGTCCAGGGGCATTCTACCTTAGAGCTACACCCCCAGCCCTATTTTTTATTTTTTATTTTTTATTTTGAAACAGGGTCTCAGTTGCAAAGGGCCTCCCTAAGTAGCTGAGAATGTCTGTTACCTGAGATCCTATCTCAGCCTCCCAAATGCTGGGATTATAAGCATGTGCCACCATGTCCAGCTGTTTCAGAAAATTTTTTAAAATTTATTTCTTTGAGATAAGTATTGAGCTAATAATTCATTTTGAGCCTCATTTTTCTAGCCAGAAATAAAAGGGGCAATAAAAGGGGCAATATTCTCAATTATTTAAGTAGACATATAATTTACATACACTAACATTACCAACTTAAGTAAAACATTTGATACATTTAAAAATGCAGACATTATAAAACTTTGAAGAAATTAAGACCTTCTTAAAATGAAAAAATGCAGCATTTCTATAGGATGGAACAGTCAATATTGCTAAGAAGTCAGTTCTCCACAAGTTAATCTTTTTTTTCAATGAAACCATAGCAATTCCAACAGAAATTTTGTAGAGACTGACAAGTTGCATAAAATTTATATGAAGAGTCTTACCTATTGCACAGAGAAATGCATAAAAAGCATTCAGCAGAATTTAAGAACCACTTATTATAAAAAGAAGCAATAAACAACTACATAAACTAGAAATGGAGAAAAGGCACCCAATAAAACCAATAGTAAGCATTATGTGTAGTAAGCGTATCCTTACCGATAGTAAGGATTGTGTAGGTCTCTTAAGCCAGCCGCATTGGCTTTAGAGACCCTGTTTCCAAATAAAATATAAATGTTGAATGCTTTCCTTCAAAGATGGGGACCAACACAAAGATATTTAATCTTACCGGTTCAATTAACATTGTATTAGTGGTCATAATTATGAAATAAGATTAGAAAGAAAATCTCCAAACGTCAAGAATGAAGGAAGAAAATAATTTTTACTGGAGGATAACTTAATGAAAAAGCAAAAACCCAAGTCATTTAGATAAACAAATACAGCAGTCACCTCGTATCTGTGGGGGATGTGTTCTAAGATCCTCAGTGGGCGCTTGAAACAGCAGATAGTCCCTAACTATACAAAATAGGTTTTTTTCTTTTTCTTCTTGCATTGTTGCCATGAAGTATGAATTAATCTTTTCTTCCATTTTTATCCCCTGGTTTGTCTTGTGCTTTGGGGCCATTCTTAAATAAGGGAAATTCTGTAATGTTCATGATGCACATTCACAAACATATCAAAGTCCATCACTAAACCAAACATAAGGAGCGAGGGGAGGGAGTGGGTGAGATTGGGTAAGGGCTAATTGGCTGATATGTGCATGTATACCTCCACCATCTTGTACCCATTAATATGTATGACTACAATGCACCAATAAAAAATAAAAAAATAAGCCAGGCGTGGTGGCGCACGCTTGTAATCCCCGCGCTTGGGAGGAGGAGACAGGAGGATCGCGTAGGTCTCTTAAGCCAGCCACATTGGTTTAAGAGACCCTGTTTCCAAATAAAATATAAAATAGGTCTGGGAGTGTAGCCCGGAGGTAGAAGGGTTCCATCCCCAATACCACCAAAAAAGGTTCCATCCCCAGTACCACCAAAAAATAAAAATAAATAAATTAATTAAATAAGTGTTGCTTGAACACAAGCATGCCATACCATTGCAGTTGATCTGATAATTGCGATAGCTACTTTTTGACTAATGGAAGAGAGGCATTCACAGGTGAAAATTCTGGACAAAGAGATAATTTATCATGTGACTCAGAATGGTATGCCATGTAAAGCTTATGGCCGTTTGTTTTTGAATTTTCCATTTAATATTTTTGGACTGTAGCTGACTGTGTGTAACGGAAACTGTGGAATGCAACTGTGGATAAGAAGAAACTACTGTAAATGAACAAATATGTGAAATTGTTAGCATCATAAACCACAAAGAAATACATAAATGCACACATCATAAGCATAGAATTGTGAAACAAATGTTCAAAAATCTATTTATAATAAAAGTTACAAACTATTTATGAATCAGCTTAACAAAAGATGCAAGAGATTTTCATTGAAAACCATAAAAATTAGTAAGAAAAATTAAAGTCTAAAATGGAGTTATTTACTATTTAATGGAATAGGAGATTTAAAATGATTAAAATGCTAATTCACCCCAAATTTATCTATAGAATAAGTGTAATTCCAATTAAAATTTCAGCAGAATTTTTTGGGCAGAATTTAGTAAGCTGATTTTAAGATTTGTATGAAAATGCAAGTGACCCAGAATTGCCAAAAGATTTTCAGAGAAGCAGGAAAATCTGCATTGCCCAATTTAAAGATTACTATAGTCAGGTTCAGTGAAACAAATCTGTAATTATACTATTCCAGAGACCACAACAAAAAATCATAGGTTTGAGGATTACCTTAGCAACTTAGTGAAACCCTTAACTTTTAGTGAACCTTGTCTCAAAATAAAACATTCAAAACAGGGCTGGGGTGTATCTCAGAGGTAGAATGTTCCTGGGTTCAATCCCCAGTGCATCCCTCAAGAAAAGATTATTATAAAGATGTAGTCTAAGTCCAAACAGCCTGGCACTCCTGAGAGTATAGAAATATGTATCAATGGAACAAAATAGAGAATCCAGAAATTGAACATCACAGATATAATTAATTTTTCAATAAAGAAATTGTATTCAGAATATTAAAAGGACTTAACACTACTCAATCATAACACTAAAAACCTAACTTAAAATGAGAAGATTTCAGCAGGCCCTTTACAATGTGAATATAAAAATGGTCAGTTCATACAAAAGAATACAAGTAAGTAGTCATCACAGAGAAACAAAGTCACAACTAGATCTTACTATAAACTGCCTCATTGATTGACATTCTACAGACTGACCATATTAAGTGTTGGTGAAGATGTGGACCTACTAGAACTCATATAGATTATTAATGAGGATTAAAATTTCCACACTCATTTTATAAAACTGCAACTTAGTAAGTTAAATACACATCTAGTACCAAACCTAGCCATTCAACTTTTAGGTGTTTACCCAAGTCCACACAAAATGCCTATATACAAATATTCATAATATTTTTATTTTTAAGAGCATCAAACTGGAAGTAGCTCAGTTTAAGTTTCATTAACATTCAGTAATTATTTTATAGTTTTCTTTAATCCATTCCTTTTCCTATGTATTTATTATCTGTATTGTTGACATAATTCAATTTTATTATGGTAAAATATCTCATGTCCCATTGTAGTCTTTCAAAATTATCCCATTTTTGTTTCTGTCACATGTATATTTATAAAAATATGAAATCTTGATTATTAATTTTGAAATATGAATCATCTTTGGATCTGTTTCTTGTAGGTTTTTCTTCTAAACTCTTGTTTCTTTTCTATTAATGTCTATTAATCAATAAGGTTGATTAAAAATCTATTAATAAAGTTGATTAATAGACATTATGGATAATGCATTTTAGAGACTTGTCAGTTTTGTTTTAGCTTTCTCTGGAGAGGATTGCATTTTGCCTTCCCAGACAGTTTAATTACTGGTAGATAAGCCCGTCAAAGGAAGGCTTGGTTTGGGGCCTTGTTGAGAGGATCTACTTCAGTTGTGTCCTTAATACTAAGACATGTTTCTCATTTCTAAGTCATGATCTTCACTCCTAAAGTTGCATTCTTCATAGGACCTCAGTATATTTCTCCAGGTGTTCATCAGGCCTCTGAGGCTCCATGTGATTGAATCCTTGTCTCTGCACCCCCACTGGGAGGACTTTCTGAAAGTAGCCATCAGCTCCTTTCATCTTCAGCTATTATTTTCCCCAGACCTCTTGAATTTTTCCTTTAGCCCTGTGCAGTTGAAGACTTAGCCAAATATATTAGCAGAGTTTTTCCCTTGATTTAGAGTCTTTTCCCTTTAATTTCTTTCTTTCCTTCGATCTCTCTCATATTCACCCTCGCAAAAAAGGAGTGTTTGAGTCCAATCATACATTGAAGTTATGCTGAAACAGATCAGAATAAACAAAAGAGCAATGTTTCACTCTAAAATGTGTGAAAATGCTGAACAAGACTTTTATCTTTCATTGCAAGAGCACTGTGGAGCTGGCTGGTCCTTAAGCAGTAGGTTAAAATTGAGGCCCTTAGCCAGGTGTGGTGGTGCATACTTGCAATCCCAGTACCTGGAAGGTTGAGACAGGAGGATCACAGGTTCATGGCCAGCCTCAGCTACTTGGTAAGGCCCACTGCAACTTAGTGAGACCCTGTTTCAAAACAAAGAATAAGAAATAGGGCTGGGGATGTGGCTTGGAGGTGGAATGCCCCTGGTTTATTTTCCTAGATTTTGTGGGACATAATTTCTATTTTATATCTAGAGTGCAGTGGCAAAGTTCAGAGGCTTTATGTCAGAGAGCACTGTGTCCAAATAGCAGAGATTCATTCTCATTTTTTCTATAAAGATGTCATCAAGAATATGTCAGATAAAACAAAATTTTTAACACAATACATAATAGAGTAGCAAACTATCAATAATTTTGTCCTATAATCATCTTTACTATTATAAGTATAAGCTGCATGATACTTTCCCTCATTTCTTTTATGTATTTATTTACATATGTATTTATTTACACATCTTTAATTTGAGGCCTTTTCCTAGCTGCTTAAGAGTACAATACTGCTTAAAACTTTCATTTTCCTTCTCTTTTTTTTTCTTCATGACATTTAACATTATTACACTATATTTCACTCACTTCTATTTCTTAAGTTTTGTGTTTTCCCACTAGAGTATAAGATCTCTGAGGGTAGGTGTTATTTTGTCTATTTTATACATTGCTAAATCCCCAAAGCATATAACCTGGTACTTAGTAGGGCTAAGTACTCAGGAAGTATTTGTTGAGTGAATTAATAAATGAATGGTAAACTCTGATGTGTGGTAATATAGATTTCTGTCACTCTAATTTGACCATATTACTTTTCTGATTCGTAGCTGAGTTTTCTTCACTTTTTCTGGTATTCTGACAACAGATGAGCCCTGTAATTTTCACATAACAGGAAAAATTTGTCATATTATCATGGGATAATACTTTTAAAACAGTAACTGGTGGATGTTCCTTTTGTATTTCTTATAAACCTGACCTATTTACAATTTGGTCTAGAGACCAAACTTGCCACATTCATGCCTTAGGAAAAGATAGTTAAAATTGAAAAGCAGAGTAAGGGTTTAGGTTTCAAGATTATTGTATGCAAAGGAACTCAAAACTATGAAAACATGAGACAACTCAGAACATGGTTTTCTGTCCTTGTAACTAAAATAGATTCTCTGGGACTGGGGGAGCCAGAGAGTCAGCAGTAGAATAAAAAATGAGTAAGTGAAAAAGACATTCTTGAGATGTTTACTCAGGCTCCATTTGTGCATCAGATTAATATAAATTCAAGATGGATTTGGTGATCTGAGGACAGAAAAGAGTGAGGAGCCATGTTTCTCTTTCTGTGTAGTGAACAAGGACACAGAAAAACTCTAGAGATGGCCACATGGCGAGCATCAGAGATAATAGACTTTAAGTAATCTCCCTCCATCATGATGCATACTTTGATTATGAAAAACCATCCCTTCTCAACAACCTTCTTGACTGCTTTCAGAATGGCCACCATAGCCAGGCATGGTGGCACATGCTTGTAATCCCAGCATTTGGGAGGCTGAGACAGGAGGATCACAGTTTGCGGCCAGCCTCAGCTACTTAGTGAGGCCCTCTGCAACTCAGTGGGACCCTGTTTCAAAATAAAGAATAAAAAATAGGCCTGGGAGTGTAGCTAGGAGGTAGAATGCCCCTGGGTTCCATCCCCAGTACCTCAAACAAAACAAAACAAAACAGAATGGCCACCATTCTCTTTCAGCATGACCACAGTTTATGGGCTGCTATTGTCTTGAATATTGCTCACACAGGGCTGCCCGCAGATGTTCTCTCTTCTATATGTAATAAAAAGATCCCAAGTACTCTTATGTATAAGTTCATATCATTGACTCCGAGTCTTATTTCTAGAAGGTATATTAATTCTATACAAATCTCTCTTTAGGCAGTCTTTATTTTTAGTTCTTATCTAATAGAGTAAAAAAATAGAGAGAGAGCAACTTTCAACAAAGTCACAGCTTTTTGGTACTGAGGACATTAAACCCAGAGGCATTCTAACTCTGAACTACACTCACTTTTTATTTTGAAATATGGTCTCACTAAGTTGCTGAGGCTGGCAGGATGAACTTGAACCTATGATCCTCCTGCTTCAGCCTCCCAAGTACTAAAATTAAGGCATGCACCACCATGCCTATATAACAAAGTCAGATTTTTTTTTTTTTACTTTAACATTTATTAGACTAGGGCTTTAATGTAAATCTTCTTCATTAAACATCCCATAAATGGTTTGTACTAGTAATCTCTCTATGTATATTTTGCATCTGTCTTTTTAAAATTGTTTTACTTTGAACTGAAATCCTTTTGGATGAAAAACTACCTTTCCTCCTGCATTGTTAGGACCTATCTACCAGAGAAGATTATTTAGCAATCCATGTCCCTGGTCCATTTCCAAAGCCTCATTGGATTTATTGGCAGGTAAAATGGGTTTGCAGATCTTAGGGTGTGAAAGACATGGCTGACTTCCCTGCTTGTTGTTTTAACCTGTCCAGTCTTCATTTTCTGGTTCATCACCACCTTCTGCCTTGTTGCCTTTCAATTTGTCTCAGGGGTTTGAAAACAGTTATTTCAGCAATCTTCTGTGATTAGCTACGTCACATTTCTGCCAGAATGCTGTTTATTTTCTATGTTTCTGGCCACCTCATCTCTAGTTGGGGGTTGATTTCCACTTGATGTTTTATTGTGCTTACTGAGAAGACCTGAAGTGTCTCAGATTCAAACTTCCATATCTAAATGGTAACATTAAAAAATTCTCAGCTGACAAAAATGGCTCCAACAAAGAAGCAGGCTGAGATGTTTCATCATAACAGTGCAATTCCATGGTGGTGATTCAGGCAGATGTGAACTAAAGATTTCCAAAAAACAATGGCAGTGTGAATTGAATAGGGAGTACATCAATAGAAAGGATGTTAGAAAGTAAAATCAAAAGGATTTAAAATTAAATTGGATAGGGATAGTGAGGTATAAGGTTAATTTTCAAAACATACTTATGTATTTATTATTATTTTAGCTTGGCGGATAAGGTGTAAATTAACATTATCAAAGAAATGCAAAGAAAGAGACAGAATAGGTAGGTATTTATCAGGCCAGAGAGAGATACGATGTGTTTAGTTCTGCACTATAGTCATGTATCCATAGCAGTGATAAATAAATTGCAATGTTTCTATCTTCATAGAATATCAATATAAGTGATTAGAATTATTATTGAGAGCATAGATGCCTGGTAATTGTTTTAAATGTAGCTGAAAACAGATTAATTGACTTAGCAGTGGTATGGTCAGGAGTCAGATATAAGCACACATGTTGTGACATTTTATTAGGCGGAGTAATTTAGACGTAGTAGAATGGGCCTCTGTATATCCCTGCTGCTCTCTCAGCCTTTACACTATTGATGTAATATGAACAAGATTAACAGCTTTTTAAAAAGTCGGCTTTCTATGAACATATGAAATCAATAGACCGGGACAAGTGAATACTTTCATCTTTGATTTGGTCTTTAACTTAATGTTTCTCTTTGAACTTCTATAGAGCTGCTTAGCTAAATCCCTGCACAAAGAAAGACAATTTAAAACGATGTGAAGATCCAAAGCATCTCCCTTCCCTGGGCCAAATTCTGAGCTGCTTTTCTGATTAGTAGCATTTGTTTGGGTGCTAAGACTGACGCAGTTGTGCCTATGATTGCCTGCATTTCTCCATTAAATATCTTGATCTCTCTTTGCACATCTTTCTACCTACTGGTAATTCTGTTCATTTATATTCATTTTCTTTTCAATCATATGGGAAGAATGATTCACATATCAGCAAGTCAGACAGAAGGAATAAAAGGAATGGCTAACCTTCTCTTAGCCCTACTATTTTTACATAACTTTCATAAATACTCCTTTAAAATGTTCTCCTCATTGGAAAAAGCCCCAGTGGAGCAAGGGAGGTGGTATAGGAAAGAGTGGGGGGAAGGAGGGTTAGTGAAGGAAACACTTCCATTGATATTATGTACATAAGTGAGAATACTAATGCCAATCTCAATATCATGTATGGGAAAACAGGGGAGTGGGGACAGAGGTGGGGGAAAGCTCTCCAAGTGCGATGTGCATGTCTCTCACTATCACTATAAACTACAACATGATATGAGATTATAATATACCAATATGAGCATAAAAACAAAGAAAAATGATAGTTAACTCATATTCAATGCTGTGGTTTGGGTTGAGAATGTTTCCCAGAAGCAACTGAACTAAACAGTGAGTTTAGATACTGGAGGAGAAATCCCAGTGGAGTGTAGGAGGAACCCTAGGGAGAGTGGTGGTGGTGGTGGAGAATTAATTAAAGAAACACTTCCACTGATGTTATGTACATATGTGAGAATACCTGTGCCAATCTCAATAACATGTACGGGGAAGGGGGAGAGTGAGGAGGGAACCCAAGGGAAGCTCAACACGTATGGTGCGCAAATATGTCTTATCACTTTGAACTGCATTATGATGTAAGACTACAATGCACCAATAAAGATATAATTTTTCTCCTCGTTCTTCAAAAATATTAAGAGCCTCTTATTCATTTTGCCAATTTCTATTTTTAAAAAATGTAAATGGTAAAAATTAAATGATGTAGTGGGGTAAAATTCTGAGATGCTGTGTCATTTAATAATAAAAAATAATAAATAATAATAAAAATAAAAAATAATAATAAATAGACAGAAAAGACAGCCAGTTTGATAGTTTAATATTTATTGAGCAACCACTTTCTGTAAGCACTATTCTAATTGGGATAGATAAAACACACAAAGATCCTTGCCTTCATGGAGTTTCTGTTCTAGTGAGAAAGATAAACAATTTCTCTAGTGAGAAAGTAAAACAAATATAATTCCAAAGTTAGACAAGTGTGTACATGACAATACTCACCTCTGACACTAGTACAAATATGTGGGTCCCTAAGACACTCTGAGATTTGATGACTCATTAGAAGGACTCCTATAACTCACTATAAACTGTTGTAGTTCATCATAGTGAAAATGATACAGATTATAATCAATCAAGGAAAGTCATGCATGAAGTAAAGACCAGGAGGGTTCAAAGTGTGGAGCCTGGAGTCATGTACTGTTAAGTTCTCCCTGGAAAATCTCCAGTCTTGATGGAGGTTGGAAATAAGTCCCCACTGTAAGTCACATTGTTAGACTTACTGCATCATCCAAATCCTCCAGGCAAACAAAGACACTATTATCAGACAGTATACCCCAGAGTTTAGAGATTAGCTAGCTCTAAGATCTGAAAACAATGGCCAGATCTCTCCTTGGGCAAGGTTAAATTCTTTAATACCCAATGATATATAGGCAAATAGCATAGAGTGTTAAAAAAGGAAAAGTGCTAGGGAAAAGTGAAAAACAAATGAAGCAAGGTATACAGATTTGAGAGTATGTGTGTATGGAGGTGGTGGTAAAGGCATTTGTCTTACTGAAAAGCATGTTGAGGAAAAGGGTCACTGAATAGGTGACATTTGATAAGGAAAAGGAACTGAGGTCCACAAAGGGAAGTGACTTGTCCAAAGCCAACTGAGATCTGCCTGTAACATGGAGTTGAGCAAAGACTTTGAGTTTGGCTTGCATGATAATGGGCCACTTTTTAAACATAATTTAGAGGTTTGGGCATAGTGGAATCATAGAGATATCAGTAGTGGGTTAACAAAGGAGAGTCATGAGTTGGTCCAAAGGAAACAAAAATTCTGAAATTGGAAGAGAAGCAGGGGAAGCAGCAGGCATCGGCAGGCATCAGAATGAGGAGCACAGAGGTCTTGCTCGTACCTACACACCGAGGTGTCACTTTTGCAGCCTTTTCTGATGATTAAAACACAAGCTCATAATTAGCAGGGACCACATTTTATTCATGCTTCTCTCACTAGCAACCATTACTCAGAAACTGTTCATAAGCATGTGGGTGTACTGAATAAATAAGTGACTTCTTGAATCCATGAAGCCCCCACAGTGCTTCAGATATAGTGTATTTATATAGATATGTGCTTTAGATATAATCTCAGAAAACAAAGTTCAGTGACATGAATACTGCTTGGTATGTACAGATATAGAATCAGAGTAGAGATGACTTACACCAGTTAGATTAGACATAAGTAGGCGTGGTGGTGCATGCTTGTAATCCCAGTACTTGGGAGACAAGACAGGAGAAACTCACATTGGTGGCCAGGATCAGCTACTTAGTGAGGCCCTCCACAACTTAGTGAGACTCTTGTCTCAAGACTAAAGAATAAAAAAATAGGGCTGAAGGAGTAGCTCAGAGGTAGGATGAACCTGAGTTCAATCCCCAGTACCGCAAAGAAACAAAAATAGATTAGACATAGACAAACCTGGCAAACTAATAAGCATGGTAATTGTCTGTGATTAACATTTATTAAGAGTTCTAGAAGTAACTTTGAATTTTATTTTTGTCTAAGTTCTTCTGTTTAGTTTTTAAATATTGATTTTTAACTACCAACTCATTTGTTTATATAACTTTATTTTTTCCTGTAAAGCAGACATTCCATTATGGGCTAGGGATTTTTTTTAAATTTATTTTATTATTGCTGCATTGTAATCATATATCACATTGGAATACAAGACTTGAGAGGATATACAAGCACATATCATCCAGTTAGCCCTCATCCAGCCCCCATCCCATTCCCTCCCCCTCCCTCGATCCCATGCTTGTTTGGTGATTAACTTTGATACATTTGTTTATGTACCTCCTACGTTCTAAAGAGGCTCCATCCTCCCCTATTCCATACCCTCTGATTGGTCACCTTAGTTGCTTAACTATAGGACCCTTTCTATAGCTCGACCTCTTCCTGTTGCCCCTTTCCTCCTAGTTTTTGCTGATTAGGGGAAGCATCTGGTTCTTATTTTCTGCGATATTTCTCTGTGCATGCCGCATTGCAAGTACCGATCCCACTCTTGACGGCCCCAGTAGTGGCCTGGCTACCTGGTGGACTGATCTAGACCTTGCTGGCTCAAGCATGGGAGGCCCCTATTCTGGTCTCTCTGGCCCCGACACCAGTCTAATCCCTCAGCAGGCTCCGATCCCAGCCTCGGAGGCCCCAGTAGCGGCCTTGCCTCCTGTCAGGCTCCGATGCCAGCCAATGGCCCCAGCATCAGCCTAACCCCTCAGCAGGCTCCGATGCTGGCCGCTGGCCCCGGCATCGGCCTAACCCCTTGGCAGGCTCTAATCCCCGTAGCGGCCTTGCCTCAAGGCAGGCTCTGATGCCGGCCATTGGCCCCGGCACCTGCCTAACCCCTCGGCAGGCTCTCCTGGCCTTGGAGGCCCCAGCACCGGCCTTGCCTCATGGCAGGCTCCGATGCCGGTCTCGCTGGCCCCAGCACCAGCCTAACCCCTTGGCAGGCTCCGATCCCGGCCTCGGAGGCCTCAGTAGCGGCCTTGCCTCACGAAGTCTCCGATGCCAGCCGCTGGCCCAGCACTGGCCTAACCGCTCGGCAGGCTCCAATCCTGGCCTCAGAGGCCCCAGAACCAGCCTTGCCTCACGGTGAGCTCCGATCGCGGCCACGCTGGCCCTGGCACCAGCCTAACCCCTCGGCAAGCTCCGATCCCAGCCTCGGAGGCTCCAGCACCAGTCTTGCCTTATGGCAGACTCTGATGCTGGCCATTGGCTCCGGCACTGGCCTAACCCCTTGGCAGGCTCTTATCCTGGCCTTGGAGGCCCCAGCACCGGCCTTGCCTCATGGCAGGCTACGATGCCAGCCTCGCTGGCCCCAGCACCGGCCTAAGCCCTCGGCAGGCTCCGATCCTGGCCTCGGAGGCCTCAGTAGTGGCTTTGCCTCATGGAAGGCTTCGATGTCAGCCGCTGGCCCCAGCACTGGCCTAACCCCTCGGCAGGCTCCGATCCCAGCCTTGGAGGCCCCAGCACCAGCTTTGCCTCACAACAGGCTCCAATCCCGGCCACGCTGGCCCTGGCACCAGCCTAACCCCTCGACAGGCTCCAGTCCCGACCTTGAGGCCCCAGAACCCACCTTGCCTCATGGCAGGCTCCGATGCTGGCCTTGATAGCCCCAGCACTGGTCTAACCCCTCGGCAGGCTCCGATCCTGGCCTCGGAGGCCTCAGTAGCGGCCTTGCCTCACGGAAAGCTCCGATGCCAGCCGCTGGCCCTGGCACTGACTTAACCCCTCAGCAAGCTCTGATCCCAGCCTCGGAAGCCCCCCAGCACTGGCCTTGCCTCACGGCAGGCTCCGATGCCGGACACTGGCCCCGGCACCAGCCTAAACCCTCGGCAGGCTCTTATCCTGGCCTCAGAGGCCCCAGCACCGGCCTTGCCTCATGGCAGGCTCCGATGCTGGCCACTGGCCCTGGCATCAGCCTAACCTCTTGGCAGGCTCCGATCCCAGCCTCAGAGGCCCCAGTAGCGGCCTTGCCTCACGGCAGGCTCCGATGCCAGCCATTGGCCCTGGCACCGGCCTAACCCCTTGGCAGGCTCTTATGTTGGCCTCAGAGGCCCCAGCACTGGCCTTGCCTCACAGCAGGCTTCGATGCCGGCCTTGCCTCACGGCAGGCTTCGATGCCAGCCTTGCTGGCCCCAGCACCGGCTTAACCCCTCAGCAGGCTCCAATCCCGGCCTCGGAGGCCTCAGTAGCGGCCTTGCCTCATGGAAGGCTCCGATGCTGGCCTCACTGGCCCCGGCACCAGCCTAACCCCTCGGCAGGTTCCAATCCCGGCCTCAGAGGCCAAGGCTAGGGATTTAAAATAAGAAAAATGAGTAAGACAGAGCCCAAGTCCTATTGAAGAACAGAGAAGTTTTTATTTTAAGGTACCAATATATATAATAGTCACAAATTAATACAGGAATAGAAGTGTAATTTTCTTTTTGCGGTACTGGGTGTGGAACCCAGGGACATTCTACCTCTGAGCGACACCCAAGCCCTATTTTTTATTCTTTATTTTGAAACAGAGCCTCACTGAGTTGCAAAGAGTCTCACTAAGTAGCTGAGCCTGGCTTTGAACCTGCGCAATCTTGTGTCAGCCTTCCAAATGCTGGAATTACAAGTGTGCACCACCATGCCTAGCTGTAAGTGTAATTTTTATACACATCTCTTTTTTCTATAATATCTACTGAGGAGTCACACCTAATCACATATGAAAACAGTGTCTCTGAATATATAAAGAAGATACACTCTGACTAACTTTTCTAATATTTTTCCCATTTAAATTCAACTAATTTGGGGTGGAATTGTGATTAAGTGTTCTGAGCCTTGGTTTCCCCATTTATGAAATAGAAATGATAACTTCTACTTGAAATAAATGTTGAAAAGATGTATTTTGAAAATGTATTTTCAAAGCTCCTAGGGTTTCCCTAACAGATTTCAAATCAGGTGATGTTTTCTTCACAACATCCTTGATCTCTAAATAATAAAATTTAGAAATTACATGCCAAAGGGGAGGGTATGTGAACTAAGTTTTTTTTTTTTTTTTTTTTTTTTTTTTGGTGGTGGTACTGGGGTTCCTGGAAGCCCTTCTTCCTCCAGGCTACACTATACTCCCAGACCTATTTTTTAAAATATATTTTTATTTGGAAACAGGGTCTCTTAAAGCACAGCTGGCTTCGAACCTGCACGATCCTCCTGTTTCTGCCTCCCAAGCACAGGGATTACAAGTGTGCACCACCACGCCTAGCTATGTTTTGTTTTTATAATGCCAACATTGTATTTACAATGCATTGTAGTTATATGTCACAGTGAGATTCACGTGATACAAACATATATACATACATCAGTTTCTGTATTTTTTCCCAGCTCACCCTGCTCCCTGGCCCTCCCACCCTCTACATGTTAGTGAGATTGGAAACAATACCTTTATATATTACTATGATATTATTTGAACCATTCACATTTTCAGTCCTTCTTTTTTCTCTCCTTCTCCCTCCCCATCCCCTTCAACTATTCTATTTGCCTGTCAGCTACTTCATCTGAAGTCACTTATGTTTCCTATTTTCTTTCTAATTCCACAAATGAAAGAAAACATATTTCCCTTTACTTTCTTAGGCTGGCAGATCTCCCTTAGCATTATATTCTCTAGTTCTATCAATTTTTCTGCTAGTGACATAATTTTGTTCTTTTTATGGCTGAGTAAAATCCCCTACATTTTTACTCTACGAGAAAAGTGGGGCCGGGCATGGTGGCGCAAGCTTGTAATCCCCCCACTGGGAGGCTGAGACAGGAGGATCACATGGGTTCGAAGCCAGCCTCAGCTACTTAGTGAGACTCTCAGCAACTTAGTGAGACCCTGTTTCCAAATAAAATATTTAAAAAAGGTCTGGGAGTATAGCCCGGAGATAGAACTCTGGGTTCTACCCCCAGTACCACCAAAAAAATAAAAAAAAGAAAAGAAAGAAAAGTGGGTATACTTTGAATAGGAAGATTAGGATTCTTATGTTAAAAACAAATACAGTTATGTAATTTTATTTATAGAAGGATCCCTCTCTCTATATATATGTATGCCAGGGCTCTGACTATGTTGAAAATAAAATCTTGACTTTTCTGTCATCAGGACACATTGCACAAGAAGATGCTGTTCATTACTAGCGATGCTGTCTGTGTTTCGGAGTTCAGATCTCTGTACGGACTCATCACATTTTGCATCTTCTTTCATTAGAGTCCATATGCCTTGTCACGTGACTGAACTTATGTGTTGGAAATAAAGTGGTCCCATTTCATTGGTGAATTAAAGAAAAACAGCAATAAAATACATAAGAAGTCAATTTTCTAGAGATAAAAAAATTAAAAGTGTCATTGTAATGGTACTCCAGTGAAAATGTATTTTTAATCCTCCATGTCATAAATTTTAGTGGTGGTACAATTTATTTAGACAATTTATCTGTAGGAAGCTAAATTGTACATACTTAAATTAAAACATTCAACAAGGCTGGTTTTATGAGTGTGTGTGTGTGTGTGTGTGTGTGTGTGTGTGTATGTGTATTAGACTTAAACCCTGGTGTATTCTACCTCTGAGCTACAACCCCAGCCCTATTTTAGTTTTTTATTTTAGTTTAGTTTTGAAACAAGTTCTCATTAATTTGCTGAAGGCCTTGCTAAGTTGCTGAGAATATTCTAAAACCTGCCATCCTCCTGTTGCCGTCTCTCAAGTCCTGGGATTACAAGTGTGTGCCACCACACCTGGCTTGCGAAAGCTTTTGAGGTTGGCTTTTAACTTGGTAGAGTTTCAAGAATATTAGATTTTCAATTTCCAGGTGAATAATGTTTGAGCAATAACATATATAACATATATAACATATATAACATATATAACATATATAACATATATAACATATATAACATATATAACATATATAACATACATATATAACATATATATATATGTATGTGTGTGTACATATATATGCATATGTGTTCATACTTACATATTGTTTTTATAAATAAAATACTATAATTTATATTTTAAATCAAATTATTATATTGTCTTTAAGAAACATTGTGGTCTCTTTATAATAGCCCAAAATAAGACATTGCATTTTGTTTATTTATTTATTTATTTATTTATTTTTATCTCTAACACATATATGTATAATTTTATTTTAATGTATTATAATTTTAACATGTACAGTTTGTTATACCCATATTTAGTGTAAGATGATTCGATTTATTTATTTTTTTACAAATTTTTTATTGAACATAAATGGTATACATTTAAACTGGTGCCCTCTCCCCCCACCCCCATTTTCCCTCCACCCCTCCTACCAATGATTGTCCAGGGTATCCATGCCATATTCATAATTTTACACATATTCGGATGTAGACTCTCATTAATCAAGTTCAGCCTTCCTCCTCGCCTATCTTTCCATGCAAACTTTGCTGGTATTTCCCCTCCATTATCTGGAATCCCACTGGTATCCTCTATGTTCCCTAGTTTGGGGATATTAGAGGAAACATATGTACCTTCTTCTGTGCTTGGCTGATCAATGGAATTCTATTCAGCCTTAAAGAAGAACAAAATCATATCATTTGCAAGAAGATGGAAAGTCCTGGAGAGCATTATGTTAAGGCATTGCATTTCAAATAAACAGGAATACTAAGTTTTAAGATGTAATTTACTTGGGAAACTTTCAGAATATGTGTAATTTTTGTTAGTGTCTCAGTTTTCCTTTCAGTGATCGCTGTATCACCTTTCTTATGGTCAGTGGGCTCAGTGGCGCATTCCATGAATAGCATTGTTTCTCAGTGTTTCTTGCATTCTAGAAAGTCTGATTGCTTCTTGCACACGATGTGGTTTGTCTCTTTCCAGCTCCCCAGCAACAATGACCTCACATGATTACAGAGTCTCTGGCAAAAAGATGGACTGAATCCTGGTGCTCTATAAACTAGGTAATCTATTCCAATCAGTATTTGATAGATTTGACAAGCAATCCTTAGCTAGGTAAGACAGATTCAGGCAGGTCAAGCAACTTAGCAGTCCACTAAAAAATATTAGAAAAAATTCTCATGCTACATAAAATTATGAACATTTTTTGCTTCTGGTTTCTCCTTTGTTGGTAGAAATTAATATAAAACAATTCTAAATCTATCATTAAAAATATCCCCAGTATGTTATCACACAAAGTCACCATTAAAAATGAAAGATAACTGATATTATACTTAACAAAAAGACATATTCCAAGGTTACTAAATAACCTAGTTGTTCCAATAAATTAGTTGTTCCAATAAATTGTTTTAATGAGTTTAAAAAATAAAATTAGATTTAATGAATTTGATTAGAGATCTATAGCAATGATTTTACCTCATATTTGGTTAATCAGTTACTTATTTACTTATTTTTCAACTTAATTTTTAAAAATTTTCTCCTCAGCCTCTAGTATCACCATGTCGCCCTCAGCTTCTATGGTATATATTACACATATGAGTGAAGTCTTATAGTTCTTGTTTTTATGTGCCTGGTTTATTTCACTTAACATAATATTTTTCAATTCCGTCCATGTTATTGCAAATAAGGGGTTACATTCTTCTATGGCTGAATAATATTTCATGGTATAGATGCATAAACTTTTATCTATTTATCAGGTCATGAACACTTAAGTGGATTCCATATTTTGGTAATTATAAATAGTACTGCAATAAACATGAGAGTTCAGGCATCTTTTGACATATTAATTTTTTTGTGTGTATATATGTGTATGTGTGTATGTGTGGTGCTGAGAAATGAACTCAGGAGCATTCTGCTTCTCATCTATAGCCCCCATTCTATTTTTATTTTTGGTTTTGAAACTAGGTTTTCCTGTGTTGTGGAGGGCCTTGCTAAGTTGCTGAGGCTGGAACCTGCAATACTCCTGTTTCAGACTCCTAAGTATTGGGATTACAGTTGTGTGCACACTGGGCACACCTTGGTTTCATTTATTTTGAGTATATATCCAGTAGCGGGATTGGTAGATCACATGACATTTCATTTTTTAATTTTTGAAGAGTCTTCATTCTGTTTTCTATAGTGGTTGTACCAATTTACATTACTACAAAAAGTATGCAAGAGCTCCCTTTTGCCACATCCCAACAGCACAGTGAGCTTGTCTTCTTGCTAACAGCCACTCTTACTAAGTGGGGTACTATCTCATTGTGGTTTTAATTAGCATTTACCCAATGGTTAGTGATGTTGAACATTTTTTCATATATCTGTTAGCCATTTGTACATGTTCTTTTGAGAAATGTCTACTTCTATCTACTACCCATTTTTTAACAGGGTTATTTGTTCATTTTACTGAATTATTGAGTTTCTTATATATTCTCAACCTTGTCCCCTTTGTCAGAGGTATAGTTTACAAATATTTTCTCCCATTCTGTATTCTGGGTTTTTTTTCTTTCAGTATTAGGGGTGGGACCCAGAAGCATTCTACCTTTGAGTGACTCCCCCCAATCCTACTTTTTATTTTTTATATTGAAACAGGGTGTCACTGAGTTGCAAAGGGCATTACTAAGTAGAAGAAGCTGGCCATGAACCGTGATCCTCCTGTCTCAGCTGCCCAAATGCTGGGACTACTGTATTCTATATTTAGATTTTGTGTGTGTGTGTGTGTGGTACTGAGGTTCCTGGAAGCCCTTCTATTTCCAGGCTACACTCCCAGACCTATTTTATACTTTTTAATTTTTTGAAACAGGGTCTCTTAAGGCAGCACGGCTGGCTTCGAACCTGCATGATCCTCCTATCTCTGCCTCCCAAGCGTGGGGATTACAAGCGTGCGACACCATGCCCGGCTTAGTTTTAGATTTTTAAAAAATAGATATATGAGGTTTTCTGAAAATAATAAATGTCACAATTCAATTTTACAAGAAATAAATATTTTAAAGATAATAGCAAATCTATGGAGGTAAGCATCATTCTCCCTTACAACTTAAATAAAATGGAAAAATAGTATGCCTTTTTGTTGTACTAAGGATTGAACCCAGGAATGCCCTACCTCTAAGTTATACCTCTAGCCCTAGTTTACTTTTTTTTTTTTTATAAATAAGGTCTTATTAAGTTACCACACTCTGGCCTCAAACCCGTGGTCCTCCTGTCTCAGCCTCTCAAGTACTGGGATTATACATATGGGCTACCATGCCTAACTTGGAGTCACTTTTATAAACATGTCTTCTAGGTATTAATCTTTTTTTGGAAGAATAGTTGGAAAAAAGTGTATCTCATTCTGTCAGCTCTCTTTTGAGGTTCTTGATAGTTTCCTTTGCTGTGCAGAAGCTCTTCAGTTTAATGCAATCTCACGTATTGATCCTCATATGATTCAGCAATATCTCTTCTGGGTATCTACTCAGAAGAATAGAAACAAAACTACCAAACTAATGCATGTATATCTATGTTCATAGCCACACAATTCACAATTGCCAAACTATGGAACCAGTCAAGATGTCCATCAACAAATGAATGGATTATAAAACTGTGGGATATGTACACAATGGAATTTTACTCAGCCATAAAAAAGAACAAACTGCCTCATATATGGAAAAATTAATGGGACTGGAGAACATTATGCTAAGTAAGATTAATCAGTAACAGAAATTAAAAAATCAGCTGCTCTCCCTAATATGTGGAAGTTAGAGAGAGAAAGGTAACAGGAAGAATTCTAGACTAAGAAAGAGAAACCATAGAGGAGCAAATAAGGCGACCTAACTGAGAGCGATAGAAGGGGGGAAGAGAGAAATTCCATAATGTAGATGATATACATTCACAAACATATTAAAGTCAATCGGTAAGCCAACATGAGAAGGAGGGAGGGGGAGGGAATGGGGTGAGAATTGGGAAAGCACTAAATAAGTGATGTGTGCACGTATACCTCTACGATTTTGTATCCCATTTATATGTATGACTACAAAGCACCAACAAAAAAATTTAAAAATTGTTATACTTCAAGACTAGCAATTATCTACTGAGTGTTCTCCAATTCTGAAGATTGGGGAAGTAAGCCTTTGTATGTAATATGGCACACTCTTGAATCCATTGTAACTAGGGAAGATAAGTTTCTTTTCTTTTATATCTTTTCCATTCTATAATAGCACTTAAAATAATAAATTTAGAAATACTGTTTCTCAGTTCATATATATTATTATAACTGATAATAATATTAATAATGGCCACATTTTATTCTAGAAAAAATAGAATCAAATTTAAAATCCATAAATAATTAAATAATGTTTTATATTTTTGTTCTAGAGACACAATTTAGCTGTGAATTTAAAATGTTCAAGAAAGAAGTGATATATAATAGTTGAACATTACTCATCCTATTTCAGAAGTCTTTGTTATTGTTTAAATATACATCCTGTCTTACCTACTTTAAGTATGTTTGATTTAACCACCATTTGAAAGATAAGTATAAACCAGATATGGTGCCACATGCTTGTAATCCCAGTACTTGAAAGACTGAGACAGGAGGGTCACAGGTTGGAAGCCAGCCTTACCAACTTAACAAGATCCAGTTTAAAAGTAAAAAATAAAATTAAGATGGAGGTGTACTTCAGAGGTAGAACACCCTGAGTTCAATCTCCAGTACTACACACACACACACACACAGAAAAGTATAACCCAATAGTTGAAGGAAAACAACTTAGTAAATAATTTAAAATTTCTAATAAAAGTAGGTATCAAGAGATCTCAATTTAAAGAGCTTACGTTTCCTGCTCTGTTATTTCCTTTCACCCCAAGAGCTGAGGTGGCTTTCCTGGTTTAACAGCAAGATTTAAATAAAAGAAATCCTAATCTCTTTCTATCCTTTTTTGCCTTAGGACTAACCTGCACACAGTAGCTGTTAATCTAAAAGTTTTATCTAAGATTTCAAAAAGCAGCTTCCTGTGTGCTGTGAAAATAACATAACCTCAGGATACTGAAAGTGATTATCATTTTTTCCCCTCTGAGAATGTACCTAATAGAAGAATCTTATACAAATACATCTTGAGTGTTCAGTGGCCATGGAAGCATGACTGTGTCCGACTTAATATGAGCCTCTGTTCATATCACACCCCACTACTGAGTGGGTAGACTTGCCTCCAGGAGCAGGGGATGGTGGGAGGGTGTTTGGTTAAAAATACACTGGAAACACACTGTTTTGTAGCAGTACTGAAATGGATTTTCTCTTGTCACATATTTATGTAGCATTTTTGTTAAATTTATTTGCAATGCTTAACTTTTTTGGACTTTTTCTTTGCAATCATTTTCAACTAGTAGTGATTGTAAGTTGCTCCTTGGATTGAACCATTTGGCAATTTAATTACTGGAGTTCATGAGCAAATTCCCTGCAGTCTATACTGATTTTTAAATAAAAAGTTTCCTCATGTAGTATAAGTAAACCTAAGGAAAATCCAGTGATAGGTTTTCTTTGGTTAAAAACAAAGTATATTTCTGCTGTGACTTGGAAAGTAATCTTATGTTTAGAAACTATTCAGTTAAATGTGTCTGAGGCAAGCAGAAAAACCAGAAGATGCAAAAGTCAGACTTGTCAAAATGATTACAGGGCAACCTTGTTCTTTTGCCGGAAAGGAAGGGAGCATAGGTTTTTTTAGGGAAAAAAAAAACTTATTTAAAAAAAAATGACTGAAGCAAAAACCAAAAGACAAATCTCCTCTGGATATTCCATTCATCATTCTTGTGTCCGTTAAATTTTAGTGCACTACAGATGCAAATTGTAGAACTGTTACAGAACTATATGCAGCTAAGGCTAGAGACAGATCCTCATTGAAAATTAGCCACTGGCAGCTTCCTCCAAGGCCTGAGAAGACAGGGCAAAAGAAAAGCAACCCTGGTCAAAGGGGACCCCGGCCTCCTGGCTGTGGAATCTGTCCTTGGCCACTGTGTCATTGTAGCGCCATGAAACTTGGACGCTGTGGGCTGATGCCCAGGGTTTTTCAAGAGGCCCTGTGGGGGAGTAAAATCAAGATTAATATGCATTGAAAAATAAAATGCCCTTACTGCATTTTTGTCTGACCTTTGCACAGTTAAATGAAAATATTTCCTCCATGGGAGTTCTTTGGCTTCATGACAGGTTTGAGAAAGGAGGGGGAAAAAAAGTCCTTTCAGAATAAGGAGGAGGAAGGGAGGCTTGTGAGTGAACCTTGACAGATATTAGTGTAGAGGTGACCCCAGACAGGCTTCTCTCCCCTCCTCCTGTCTGCACTTTGTGTTCTACCCTGGGGCAGAATAACCGCTCAAAAATTACATCTACAGGAGAGTTGAATATTGCTTTAAAATGCCAATAAGACGAGCTTGAGAGCAGACAATAGAGGCTTTATTTTATTTCACTGTATTCTGCTCAGGAATGCTTTATATGCCAAAGCTCTGTGGCAGAGCTGGGCGAGTGGGAGGAAATCAGACTTGTAAAAAGTTAACCTTGAACAAAGACAACACCAAAAGCCTCATGTTGTCTGCTACACCGGATACTTTTTCAGAGACAAAAAGCTAAATCTATTGCCACAAAATATGTGGATAAGACAACTGCAAAGGGTTTTTCTCGCTTCCTAGTTTATTTATTTCTTCCTCTCCTCCTTTATTTGGCTGAGCAGCCCCAGGGGAGCAAAGCCAGCTAGCAGCAAGCCCCTGTGCCTTCCTCTTGTTTTTTCAGATTGTGAGGACTGAACTGGCTCCCTAGTGCCCTGCTAAGGATAGAGTTGAATAAGCAATCACAGATACCATGTGTAAAAGCTGAGAAGAGAGGGCTAATTAATTAAAAAATTAAGACTTGTAGCACACCTATAGTCACAGTACTTGGGAAGCTGAGACAGGAGAATCACAAGTTCAAGACCAGCCTCATCAATTTAGCAATGCCCTCAGCAATTTAGTAAGACCCTGATTCAAAATAAAAAGTAAAAAGGATTAGGAGACTCCTGGTTTAATTCCCAGTATGATGATGATGATGATGATGATGATGATGATGATGATGATGATGGATGATGATGATGATAACAATAACAATAATAGTAATAATAAAATGGAAGTCTTGGAAACCAATTATGTTGATCTAGGAGAATTTAGTGCTGAGAGACTCTGGAAAGACTGGACAGACTTGGGGTTGGTGGTGTAGAAAGCAGTAGGAAATCCCATTGTATAGCTGGAGTAAGACAAAGTCTTGGTCTAGCCCACAGGTCTAACCTGGGACTTGTGTAAGTCATTATCTAAGAATAAAAACAAGACACTCCAGAATTGGTGTCTTGAGAAGAGATGGAAAGAAAAAAAAAGCAAGAATCATGATCAGTTTTAGAAGCAAAAACAATGTAATTTTGAATAGAAAATCTTTTCTATTTTTATGACTGAATAAAATTCCATTGTGTGCATAGTTTTGTGATCCATTCATCTGCTGATGGACACGTAGGCTGATTCCATAACTTGCCTATTATAATTATGCTATTATGAACATGGATATGCAAGTATTGTTATAATGTTCTGTTTCTTTGGAAAGATGTGCAAGAGCATGATTTCTGGGTTATATGGTGGTTCCATTCCCAGTCATCTGAGTCACCTCCGTACTAATCTTCCTAGTGGCTGTACTAGTTTGCAGCCTCATCAACATTGTATTAGAGTTCTTATTTCTCCACATCCTTGCCAGCATTTACTATTGTTTGTGTTCTTGATGATTGCCATTCTAACTGGCGTTAAATGGGATCTCAATGTGATTTTGATTTCCTGGTTGCTAAAGATGTTGAAAGTTTTTTTTCCATCTATTTATTGATTATTTATATTTTTTCTTTTGAGAAGTTCAGTTTTCCATTTTTATTGGGTTATTTGTTTTTCTAGTGTTAACTTTTCTAAGTTCTTTGTATATTCTAGATATTAGACCATTGTTAGAGAGGTAGGTGGCAAAGATTTTCTCCCATCCTATAGACTATCTCTGTAAACTCCTTATGGTTTAGTTTACTGCACAAAAGTGTTTTGCTCAACTGTGTTTTGACTATAAGATGAAAGCCAAATAAGAAAAATGAATTTTAGTTTACACCTTCCTCCTTTTTTCTCTTTCTTTCCTTCCTTCCTTCCTTCCTTCCTTCCTTCCTTCCTTCCTTCCTTCCTCCCTGCCCCTTCTTTATTTTTTTCTTTCTTATAGTACTTGAGATTGAACTAAAGGGCACTCTACCTCTGAGTTACATCCCAACCTATTTTATTTTTAATTTTTAAACAGGGTCTTACTAACTTACTGCATGCTGGCAGCCTCACGTTTGCTGTCCTTCTGTCTCAATCTTCCAAGTGCTGGGATTACAGGCATGTACCACTGCCTGGAAAGTAAAATATTTTTTCCCTTGGGAGAGAAATAAGTTGGAATATTTTCAATCTTCAGAAACCTGCTTCACTGTCCAATTCTAATGGAAACTTATTTTTTTTTCAAAACATGTACTTTGATGATCCAGTTTAATTGGTTGTTTGATGTTTCTATGTGTGTGAGTGCCTTTGCCTCCTGCCATGTTTCACATATGTTCCTCCAGAGTTCAGGTCGTAAAACTGGGAAATGTGATGGTATGAAGAGGTGGGGCCTTTAAGCTATCACTATCACTGTGAACTACATTATGATGTGGACTATAATGCAGCAAAAAAAAGGTATTTTTTAAAAAAAGAAGTAAGTAGGCCTTGAAAGCGCCTCCTCTTGTAAGTGGCATTAGGTGCCCTTATAAAAGGGTTTCACAGAGGGAGATGGGTTTTTTTCCCCCATCTGCCTTTTGCCAAGTGGAGACATAGCCCTTTTCAGACAATCTAATCTGCTAGTTCTTTGAACCTGGACTCCTCAGCCTCGAGAACTGTGAGGACATAAATTTCTGCTCTTTATACATCATCCCAGTCTGTGGTATTCTGTTACAGCAGCACAAAACAGAGTAAGACATCTTTCCCATCAGTCAGTCATCCCACTTTGTTTCAGTGAAAAATTCTCCTTGGTTGTTGTAAAACATCCCTGGGATGATTGTGGGGTGGGACCCAAGAATCAAGGTGACGTTGCAATGAGCCCAGCACTTATGTTGTGCTGACTTACAGGAACAGTCAAATTAGCCATCTTGTCAGGAGAAAAATGGAAGCTGTAGTTACAAAACATTATTCTAGCAGCCGCCTGAAGGGCCCTCTGATATACTGAGATCATTAATAATGAGATGTCCACGAATTGCCTTTTGGGTTGTTAGGTAATGTGAAGATTATTTGATTCAATAAAGCCTGTTTCTTGTGGATGATTGTTTACTGAATTAAAAATGGTTTGTTTGTATTCTCCTTCATCATTAAAATAATTAACATTGCCAACACATTTTTAAAAGATTAAATTGGACATACTTTGGGCTAATTAACAAGGAAGAATTACTTCATGGAGTAGAAATAGAGATTGTATTGCCTTTTCAAACCTTGGTGTATTTTTAAAAGAAGTGATTGTGCTACACTGGGTCAGTATACTCTCATCCCCCCCATGAGGAAACATTAATCAAATTCTTATTACTGTCTTTGGTTTTTCAGGGAGTGAATGGAAGTTTCAAAAAGAGCCCAGGAGAATTTATAATTTCTAACTTGGGGAATTGAATAAATATATTAAATCCAGAAAGTTAGTCACCAGAGTAATGTGTTAGGAAGGGCATTTAACTACATTCTGCTGAAAATAACACTTTCAGGAGCTCAAAGAATCATGGTAGCACTGTATTTCTCTTTTCCTAAAAAATTTTGACTTTAAGTGTATAGCTGAATTACCAGTGTTACCTAGAGGTCAGAGGAAAAACAAAGGTTTAACACAGTGTAGCAAAATAAAATGAAGCATTTAAAGTAATAAATTATTAAGAAGGATGAAATTGTCTGCAAACTTTCACTGATATACCTATTTCTGTTTGACGATGTATAGCTCAAGTCAATACAAAATTCAGATTATTTTTTATTTCCTTTAAGTTAATATACAAATACTCTGATCAAACACTCACCTGAAATCATGGTTCAATTCCTCATTGGAGATACTAAGTTAACATTTATACCACATTTAAAAACCAAATACCAAGCTGGTTTGGTGGCAGAAGCTCGTAATTTTAGTACATGGGAGTCTTAGACAAGAGTATTACAAATTCAAGACCAGCCTCAGCAACTTAGCAAGAGCATTTCAAAATAAAAAATAAAACTGGGCTGAGGGTGTAGCTCAGAGGTAGAATGCCACTGAGTTCAACTACCAGTTCCCCCCAGAAAATGGAAATGGAAGTTTGAATGTTATTAACTTGTAAAAAGGCATAAAAATGGACTCTCAGTTTACTTCTTCATATATATAGTAATAGATATAGGTATATGTATATATACAACTTAAAACATGTTTTATCATGTACTGAATTTAGTTTGTATATTGTCCCATGCTGTTATATATTTATTTCACTAATTAATAAAGAAAAATCACTAATATCTGGAGTCAAACTATGTCTAAACCATTTGCATCATAGCTCAATCTTAAGAAACATCATTAATACATTAAATTAAGAATTTGTCTATTTTTTTTCCTTGGTGGTACTGGGGATGGAACTCAGGGACCTTCTACCTCTGGGATACACTCCCAGACCTATTTTATATTTTATTTGGAAACAAGGCCTCTTAAGCCAGCAAGGTTGGCTTCGAACCTGTGCAATCCTCCTGTCTCTGCCTCCCAAGCCTGGGGATAACAAGCGTGTGCCACCACACCCAACCAGCATTTGTCTATTTTAACCCTGAATTAAGCTGAAAAAATTTAAGATAGTAACATATTGCTGAGGCATATCATTTGATCAAGCCAACTAAAATTGTGGAAATGCTCCTTATCAGAATGAACATAATCATAAAGAAATGTTTGTATCATTTACTATTTAGTTTTTTAACATTTAAGCACTTTAATTACAGAATTTCTGGTTTGCTCCCTCTTTTTCCTTGTTTCAAGATCACCCTTGGAAACCAACTCGATGGGATCCACCTGCTAGACCCAGATGTGGTTGTACCATTCAAGCAAAGGTATCCAGATGGTATCATCTCTAAACCTAAGAATCTATAGAACACTTTCTTATAGAATTAAGCATACAGAGCCATGGCTCTTCAGGATTCACACGAAGAGTATTTGTACAGTAGGTTTTCCCTTATTTAAATAAATGTTTGTACTATATGCTATTTAATTGTAAGTGGCCCTGCCAATTATCAGTTTGTGTTTTCATGCAATTCTTCTATCAATATGATCCTTTATGAACAAAATGGGAGTATTACCTACTTCATTTGGTTATGGTAAGGATTCAAACAAAATAAATGCATAGAAAGCACTGACAGATTGATTATTATAAAACATGTCTCTATAGGATCAAAATCAGGAGCAATTATTACTACATGAACATGGTTGATTCAGTAGGGGGTTCTCTAGGACAACATTTTTCAAGGTAAAATTTGAGATTCACTTAAGATCATCACTAGGCCTATCATTAAACTTTCTGCTTATTCTGTTACAACTCTGGCTTTGCTTGTCTATTCTGTAGCTTATGGCAAAAAAAAAAAAAAAACTATGGACAAGCAAATCATAGAGATGGTAGGGGTGGTGGTGGGGATCCTTTCAGGAAACTTGTTGGTATAATTGTCATAGAACTTGCCTGAAATATTATTAAAATGATGGGAGAGTTGCTCAGCCTTGATTTTAGAAGAAACACCAATGTGTGCATCATTTTAAAAGGAATAACAGGGGATAGGGGTTATAGCCCAGTGTTAGAGAGGCCCTGGTCTTAATCATCAGCACCAAAATAAATAAACAAAAGGAATAAGAGATTGCATTAAAGGGTCCCCTTTAAAAGAGGGAAGTATTAAATCAATACATTGCTTTGACAAGAAAGATACACACATTGGGTTGTAGAGAAAATGACATTACCCAAGAGTTTCTTATTTCTTTTATATTTACAAATATTTCTGCAGTCAATATCCTTCCTTGCCTGAATTGTCACAGTTTATAATAGGCAGAACTCTATACCTTTTATAAGACTTTTCACCAAAGTCTAAAGAAATTGTATTATTTGATGAAGTATTTTTTAAAAGATAGACTAGAGGTGTTTTCACTTACACAATATATAGTCCAGTTCTCTGCATATTCTAGGACTTTATCCTAAGATAAGCTTATTTGTATCATTCACTATTTATTTCCAACACTTTGAGAGGACCACTCTGTTTGGCCACTGTCTTAATCAATATTCTCACAGTTATAATCCAAAAGACCTGACCACACAACTTAAAGGAATGAAGATTTATTTGCTTATAGATTCTTGGTGACTACAGGTTCAGTCCATGTGAGACCAAGGTCTGGAGCTCAGGGCATGGCAGTGGGGAGCAGAGAGAAGGAGACCACATGGGCTCTGCTCCTCATGTCATGAAGGCCAGACACCCAGAGAGCACAGGTACAATCCCTATGGCAACACCCCCAAGGACACACCTTTCCCAGCCATACCCCACCAGCCTAGGTTACGACCCAGGCTATGTCCAATCCACCACAATGGGTTTATCTACCGATCAGATTACAACTTTCATGACTTAATTGCATCAACTCTGAACATGAGCTCTTTGGGGCCATTCCAAATCTAACCATAATGCCACCTTCCCTATTCCAGATTGATGCTCCATCTTCATTGTTATTATTTTGCACAGGTCCTAAAAGTTGTGTATTAAATGGCTTGGGTTATATAATTTTAACAACAATCAAACATTAGAACCGTATGTTGTTGAGTAAGATAAATAAGACAGGGTAAGTATTTAGATGTTTAGATAGAGTTCTTTATTACTCATTGGGGACCCTCTGGTTTTACTGGCATATGACTACTTTAGCAGTACTGATATCAATGCATATTTCACAGTCTTTATAAGAACTCATAATGATCTTAGCTATACAAATAAAAAGACATTTCTTCAACTGCATGTGCTTTTGAAGGTAACTGAAAAAGTTAGGCAAGTACTTCTTGCTCATACCTACTACATTTATATCAAGAACTATTGCATAATCTGAACATCAGTGGTTCTATCCAAGTACAAAGTGAGATATCTAGTGATATGATTTTCAGCATTCAAAACAGTAATATTATGTGACACCTCACCATCATTTAACATAAGAGCCTTGCCAACATTCCAATCTGCTTTCTCTCAGAAGATATCTTTTATTTAATTAGTAGATAGCTTTGCTTTTTTGATATTCATATGCACAGTACAACTTTAGATGTTATGTTCATAGTCTTGAGGTTTTCTTCCTCTGCTGTTAGTGACAAAAATCATAAATTAGAAAGCTATATTTAGGGTTTGTTATATAAAATCTCAGTTGTTTACCAGAAAGTTTGCTGTGTTCTGCTGGAGGAAAATTTGGAGGAAAGACTGTATGATTTCACTCTTTCAAATAGGTCTTAAGCACCAACTATTTGGTAATCTCTAGTTGCTCATGAGAGCCATGAGCAGTCAAGATATGGTTCCTGCTTTTGGAAAAAACAGGTATAAACCAAGAGTCACAGCACAAAGTAAAAAAAAAAAAAATGATAGGAACAGTAAAGCAGCTTTCTAGCCTGGGAATATAAAGGAAGGTTTTCTGGAGAATAAGAAGCAAGGATATAAGATCCAAGAAATAGAAAATTATATATTATTCTCATTTATGCATCACAAATGTACATAGAAAGCATTAAATAAATTTATATGAAATGAATTGTTGAATTATGATTATCATATGCTATTGGAGTTGACTGTTAGTTATAGATCATAAAACGATAATGGTACAATCTACTCAGTTTGATGTATGAGTTTATATATGGTAAGTCTTAGCCACTTACCAGAAAGCAAGTCCAGGTGAAGAAGAGTCAGGGAGGTGGGAATATTTCAGACAGGAAAGATAAAAACAGACTAGGACAAGGCTATTTAGAATGTTGTTTAAATGATGAACTGTAAGTCTATCATGGACAGGTGTGAGTAAAGACCAGAAGTTGCTGATGGAAAGGACTGGAAGGCATAAGTTGGAAGTAACAGACTGAGATCATGGGGGGGATGCAAGGTATTCTAATACAGAGCAGCTCCTGGGGCTAAGGCATGTGGTGTAAGGCTATATCGGAAATGATATTTCCCAATCATATCTTCTGTCACTTCCATCTACGTTGTTCCCCATGTTATAAGGGGCTTTTTCTTCCATGCTTCATTGTAGATTGACTGCCCACAAAATATACATTAGCTCCTTTATGTCTCACTTACTTCTTCTAAAAAATGTAAACAGCTGGGCATGGTGGCGTACACTTGTAATCCCAGAATTCGGGAAGCTGAGACAGGAGGATCGCGGTTCGCGGACAGCCTCAGCTATTTAGTGAGGCCCTTTGCAATTCAATGAGACCTTGTTTCAAAATAAAGAATTAAAAAATAGAGCTGGGGTTATAGCTTCCAGGTAGAATGTTCCTGGGCTCTATCCTTAGTACCACAAAAAATAAAATCAAATAAAAAAGGTAAACAATATTTGTTTTAAAGAGTTGTCAAGGTTAATGGAATAACAAATATAAAGACTTGAGTTTATCTACAACACTAAAGTGCAGAACATATTACATGGGCTCCTTTCCCTATTTAGAAATGTAACCACAATTTAAAAAAGTACTTAGAAAATAATCTTTGGCTGAATGTGGTGGTGCACGTTCATAATCCCCATGCTTGGGAAGCTGAGACAGGAGGATCGCACAGGTTTGAAGCCAGCCTCAACTACTTAGTGAGACCCTGTTTCCAAATAAAATATAAAATAGGTCTGGGAGTATAGCCTGGAGGTAGAAAGCCCCTGAGTTCCACTCCCAGTACCACCAAAAAAAAAAAAATTATATATATAAAGAAAAGAAAATATCCTTTTGCCTTTGGTCCACTGAGATTATACCTGAGATGGTAACTATATGAAGTGATACAATCCAATTAAAGACATGTGGTTCTATAGCCTCTCTGCTAGGTGGGGCCAGTATCTTTTGCTCTGGAGATCAAGGCTATGGTACATGAAGTTTAGTTTCCTTACAAATACATTAGCCCACCAGTTAAAAGTCCTGCTGCCTCCTAGGGTACTTCTGTCTGGAACTCTGAAATCACAAAGCACATCCTTCTCTTAATATTGGAGAGCCATGGCTACCCTCAGGCAACTTTTCTTCTTCAAACAAAACAGTACCCCACCTACCTTAGACTCCATCTCTTCTTGAGAGCCACAGCAAAAATTCCTCTCCCACACTAGTAACTAGATAGATGTGTATAAAAAGCTTCTTACAACTTCTGTCTAAGGCTGGAAAGAGCAAACACTTTCTCTTTTTCATTGTGGTACTGAGAGCTCACAGGTTCAAGGTCAACCTCAGCAACTTAGCCAAAGCCTGTTTCGAAATTAAAAAATACAATTGGGCTGAGAGTGATAGAAGGCCCCCCTTGAAGAATTACACCCCAGCCCTTTTTAATTTTTATTTTGAAGCAGGATCTTCAAAAAAAAAAGGATGGCCTTGAACCTGCAATATTTCTATTTAGGCCTCCCAAGTATTGGGATTACAGGCCTACTTTTTAAAGCTACCACTTTATTCTTTTTCTATATCTGCTTTGATACTGAAACCAAGAAAAATATACAGCATAAAATCCATTTCTTACTTTCCACTGTCTAAGCAAGCAGCAAACATTCATTACAAATGAATAACGGGACTTTCTACATTGATTTAAGGATCTCTATTCTTATTCTTTCATTTTTAAAGTGAAAACAAATATTACCTACCAATCTTTTTTCTGAAAAAAAAAAAAATCAAATAAAGAAGGTTTTTCTGCAGAGGGTCTTAAACTGATATTTTATTCAGATGTCACATGCTGAAAGAAAATGTACAAACTCAAGCCCACTACTTGGGAGGCTGAGACAGGAAATGGCAGATTTGAAACCAACTTCAGTAAATTAGTGAGGTCCTCAGCAATTTAGCGAGGCTGTTTCCAAAGGAAAAACAAAATAGGGCTGATGATGTAACTCAAAAGTAGAATGCCCCTGGATTCAATCCATGGTACCCCCCCACACACACACACACAGAGTCCTATTGATCATGTGTGCTCTTTTCCATAGGACTTTCCATTCTGAGGAGAGACAAAGTAGTCCTGATAAGAGGCTTTCAGAGGCTGGGCAGCCTGGGGACAAAGGACAGGCTTGACCCAGAGCCATCTGAAATGGTAAAATGGCTGACAAATAGGTGTTGAGGGCTTCTTCTCTCTGAGTAAACTGATCTAAATCCCCTGCACAGAGGTTTGGGTTATACTCCAGTAGCCCTCTAACACACCAAGCTCTCCTTATGTTCTGTGAGCCTTGTAGAAGCCCTGGTCTCTCTCTGCCCTCTGCCCTGGTCAACCTGTTGCCTTAGACTGCTCACATTCTAATTTTTCCTCAGAGATCCCACTCCTGATATCTCTGTTGCAGTAGAAACGTGTAAAAAGGGAAATGTGGATATAGAAACATTGATTCAGAAATGTGGGAAAGAGAAAAAGAAAAACAAAGGTCAATCTTTTTTATGGGCTGGGCCTAGAGTTTCCTTGCCTGATTGATGACTCAAATTTTATCAAATATTGGTAAATATGGATTCCACTGAATGTAATGACTTGACAGAAAGAAGATACAGCCACCTTCCTCACCAAAAATATAGCACAGAAGCTTTGAGGCTCACAAATTCTCATGTTTCTTCCAGCTTAAGCACACTTTTGCTTCAGGCAAAGGAGGAGAGCACCGAGGAGGTGGGCTCCCATCAAGATTTCCAGGCCGGCATCTCAGGGCTGGGGAAGATTCGCAGGAGTTCTTGACAGTCAGGGGAAGAAGCAAATAAAAGATCATAAACCAGTGGCCCCTCCAGAGCCATACTGCCAAGAAGCCCTCATCACCCCTCCTGGCTTCTAGATATCTCCATGCTTAAATGGGCTTATTGCCCACTGCTAACCTTTTTGCATGTGTGGGTTCAATCATATCTATTATGCACTCTGGATTGATAATTTCTCAGAGTCTTTCTTCCTTCCTTTATAAAGTACTGTTGATAGAATCCATGCACCAAATTGAGGGGTAAATTAAGGTAATAAAAAGTAAGTTTTATAGACAGCACATAAGGGGCTTTCCTTCATAAAGTTAGGGTTGATAGAATCCTTGCACCAAATTGAGGGGTAAATTAAAGTAATATGTAGTATATTTTATAGACCTTACAAGGGGTTTTGAATACTTTTGTTGTTTTTGTTCTCCTTTCTCTTCTATTTTCTTCTTATTACCAAATTCTTTCCCCCTTGATACTGATCTAGTGTAGACATTGGATGGACTTCTCCTTTTTTCCAGAGAGAGGTAAGTAGCATTGTATTTCCTTTTTTAAAGTATTTTTATTAGTGCATTGCAACTACATTTTATAGTGAGGCTCTATGTAATGCAAAAACACATGTTCACATTTCTATATTTCCTTCTACATTGTACCCCCACTTCTCCCTCCTACTTCCCCATACATGTTAGTGAAATTGATGGTAATACCTTAATTTGCTTCCATTTAAACTGTTTCCTTCCTTAATCATCTTTTTTCTTCTTCCCAACTCCCTTCCCCAAACTCTTTCCACTATTTTTCTGGTCTTGCTACACTTTATTTAAAGTTACTTACATTTCCTATTTTCTATCTAGTTTCCACATATGAGAACATATAACTACTGACTTTCTGAGACTGGCTGATCTCAATATAATATTCTCTAATTTGACTCATTTTCCTGCAAATGACATAAAATTGTTCTTTCCGGCTAAGTAAACTTTTGTTGTGTGTATATCCCTTTTTCTTTATCCATTCATCTGTTGATGGACACCTAGATTGGCTTCACAAATTAGGTATTGTGAATTGTACTGCTAAAATGTTGGTATACACATATCACTATACTATCCTAATAATAATTCTTTTGGAAAAATACCAAAGAATGGTATAGGTGGGTCATAAGATTGTTCCAGTCCCAGTTTTTTGAGAAACCTTTATACTGATTTCCCAAGTTGTTATACTCATTTGCAGTCCCTCTCACAATGTATAAGAGTTCCCATTTCCCCACATCCTCACCAGCATTTAATGTTGTTTGTATTCTTGATGATTGTCATTTTAACTGGAGTTAGATGGAATCTCACTGTAGTTTTGATTTGCATTGGTTTAATTGTTAATGGTAGTGAACATTTTTTGATATATTTACTGGGCATTTGTATTTTTTGAGAAGCTTGTATTATGTTCAATTGTCCACTTTTGATTGGGTTATTGGTTTGTTTTAATATTAATTTTTTATTTCTTTATACGTACGCTCTAGATACTAGTATTCTATCAGAGGTGTAACTAGTAATGGTGTTCTCTGATTCTGTAGCTTCTTTTAATGCTTTGTTAGTGCTGGGTACTATCAATGATGTGGCATGACTAACAACAAGAAATAACTCTGATGTAGCTCACAGAGGAATGTCTGGAGATACAGGTGAGTTGGCGTCATGTCCTGTCTCTGCTCCTTGATTGGTTGTGTGTCTGACCTTACTTCCTCCCAATTTGACCTGAAGACTACAGCTCACATCACCTCTGAGTTGAGCCTAGATGAGAGAGAGAGCTTTAAATTGTTGACAAATGATGTGTATATAATGGCTAGGCTGTAGAGAAATTAAATTAAAAAATAGTGCTCTAAGACTCACAACTTTCTGGCTTGTTGGCACCCTCCAAATAGAAGCAAAATACCATCTCCTGCAAGTATTCCCAAGGTATACAACAGCCCCTGGCTGAGATGGCCATCCTTGTGCAGCCTCTGCTAAGTTTCTGAGTCTCTGTAACTCTTGAGTCTCTGAGGCTGCCATGCGGAGGGTGTGATGAACTCCTCTCATTCATTCATTCATCCATCATCCTCCCTTACAGATTTTAGTGTGGTTGGACTTTTATTACAGATAAGATACGGTAATAAAGGGAGATAGAGGATGATGACAGTGATGTTTCTAGCATGGAAACTTGTGAGATGACGATGCCTTTGACCTACTTAGGGACTCTCAGGAGAGAAGCATAATTAGACTTCTGTCAACTTAGAAATGTGTCACAACTAAACCTAAGTCTGAATTTTCTTATCAGAAAAATTTCCTGTTTAGAGTTGCTCAGTGACAGTAATCTCCATAGGATCAGGACAGGTCCAGGAGCTCTAGAAACTGAAGAGCAGGCATGTAGTCCAGAAAGTAGTAATGAGAGCAGTAGTCACCACCAACCTTATCCAGTTCTCAATAATCCCATCTCTGGAAGATCAGAGATACTGGCATTATCAATAGTGCAGAGCCCCTTGGAGGATCCAAAGTTGTATTTTTAATTCTCATCTCTTTTACATTTATCTAATCTATGACATACACACCTTGTGAAATGGATAATTATTATTGTTCAGACTTAACAATTATTATTGTTCAGACTTTCAGACAGTGAGCACCTAGTTATTTTGTGGTAAAAATCAGGATTTAAGCCGGGCGTGGTGGCGCATGCTTGTAATCCCTGCGCTTTGGGAGGCTAAGACAGGAGGATCGCATGGGTTCAAAGCCAGCCTTAGCTGCTTAGTGAGGCTCTCAGCAACTTAGTGAGACCCTGTTTCCGAATAAAATATAAAACAGGTCTGGGAGTATAGCCCGGAAGTAGAAAGCCTCTGGGTACCCGGTACCACCAAAAAAAAAAAAAAAAAAAAAAAAAAAAAAAAAAAATCAGGATTTAAACTCAAGGCAATCTAGCTATAAGTTCAATTTCCTTTAATCAAATAATGTTGCATTTCTAATAATGAACCATATGCTTAAAAGTAAAATAATCTAGAGCAGCAGATACTGTCACCACTCAACCTTTGCAGTTACTCCATAACTGCAGTTTTCTTGAGGTCTTATGGGTTAAAGGAGGACTGAGGTAATATGGTCCAGCTTCCCCCATAGTATTTGAGGGAGCTCCCGATTCTTTGCTTAAGGTAAAAGGAGACAGTCCTCACTCTGTTTCTATTTGGTCCTCCAACTTTATTCAAGGAGGTTGTACATACAAATGTCTTAGATCTAGACTGAGTTCTTGGGCTGATTCAAACCCCAGGTTGATGACTTGGTAACTTGGATAAGTCTCATCTTCTTATCTTTAGATTCAGTGTAAGCACACTTATTTCAGAAGGTAAAGCATCAATTTCACCTCATTCCTGACACACACATCCATGCTCATGTAGGACTGCTTTGCTGAAAAGAGCTCAACTAACAGGGAATTGGAATTCATCCCATGAATATATTTATTTGCCTTTTTTTTTTCAATGAAGAATTCCATGAGAAAGCTGCAAAAATAAGTATCATATAACATTTAATTTAGGTTTATGACACCTATGTTACCAGTGAAAAGTGTGATTGTTTAAATAAATTGAAGTTAGAATAAAAACAAAACTCCAGCTGACAAGGACATGGTGACTTAAGGCAGCCATTTCCAGCTGGGTTGGACATCAGAGTCTAGTATTCAAGCTACCTAGTTTGCAGATATGGAAACGGGACCTGAGATGTTTGTTGACTTGTTCTCTGGGGTCAAAGTGCCAGCCAGTGAAAGGCTGATTGTAGAAGAGTCGCTCATGGGGCCAGTTTCACTCAGTGCTCTTCAGTCGCAGCTTCTGTGGGATGTCTGGGCACAAAGTTAAAGAGGTTTGTAACTTGCATTTTCTTTGAAAGCCAAATCAAAACTTTCAAGTGAGCTCAGGAAATGAAATTGCATTTGAATAACAATCTACTAATTCAGTTTTCTTTTATTTATTTATTTATTTTATTTTATTTTTTTTTTTTTGAGGAAAAGACAGTTAATCCTTCTCACATATCCACACCCCTTCCCAGCTGCCTCCCATCAACACTTTCCACAGCTCTCGCAGGTAGCAAAGGACAAATGACCAGCTCGGCTCATGGACTCAGAATGGAAGTGACATGGGTCCCATCCAGACAAGGCGATGGAAGTCCCCAGAAGGCCATCCAGCTCACTTCTGCTATGAAATCTAGAAGGCACATGTTCTAGAACTGCCAATTCTTTATCTACACAGACTAGTGTCACTGTTTGGCAGGGGCTTTGGGAGACAGCCCCCTGACCCACAAGGACATTGCAAAAGTGGGGATTAAGATGCAGAAATTTCTAAGGCTTTGAATATTATTGCTGAAATATTTAAACTAACCTGACCTACACCATTTAATACTTTTTACTGTTATAAAAGTTAAACTTAGCTGGGTTTTGTGGCTTATGCCTGTAATCCCAGTACTTGGGAGGCTGAGACAGGAGGATCACAGGTTTGAGGCCAGCCTGAGCAATTTAGAGAGACCTTGTTTCAAAATAAAAGATAAAATGGGCTGGAGGTATATCCCAGATGTAGACTGTTCCTGGGTTCCGTTTCTAGCATACATCAAAAAGTTATATTTGTACACTGTTGAAAAATCCAGACATAGACAAAATAATCTTCTACACTCCCACCTCAAAAAAGGTATTGCATTTAAAATTTTGGTAAAGGTTTGGTCATAAACATACATCTAATGTAACATATTATATGTATATATTACATAGTACAGATAATATAAAACATGGTACAAAATATATGTTACATAAAAATTATTTTGACAAAAATTAACATTTATTGAATACTTATGTTAATGTACTATACTAAAAACCATATATGAAGAATTTATTGAACTCTTACAAAAGCCCTGAAAATTTTGGAAGTCTTTTAATCTCATTTTATACATGAGGAAACAGAATTTTAGAAAGTTTGAAATAACAGGCTAAGGTTATACAATCAGTAAAAAGGGTAAGCAGGGAGCCCAAACTAAGATTCATTTGTCTACTTCAAAACTGGTGTGTATTTTAGTTACAAAACTATGTATTTTTCCAAGGATTATATTTTAATCCAGGATTATATTTTATATACAGTTTCAATCTTAGAACTCTTGTTTTTTCAACTTAAGTACATATACATATTTCCAACGGCTTAAACCTCACACAGTATTTTTTTATTGTTTCTACTTCTATATTATAATTGTTTTTATTTATTTGTTTGTGTTTGTGTGTATGTGTATGTATGTATGTGCACACATGTACATCATCATTAAATTTTGGTAAATTAAATTTCTGATTTATAAGGCATATATTTCCATGTATGAAAGACCTTTCAATGTAAATTCCCTCTGTCCTGTATAGGAGTGTATTCTTCTTCTACTTTGATCTTTTATTTAAAGTTGAATTTCCTTAATTTTACAAAGATGAATATTTTTCTAATGTCAATAGACTGTCTTATAATAGCATCAGGTTTCTTATTCTTACATAAACCATTTAGCTTTTGAATTTGTGGAGTTATAATCTTTTAATATATCTTAGTAGAAATTGCAATACGACCAAATTATGTTTGACTAAGGCTTATGTTACAGAGCCCTATCTAACCACATGGTCTTGACCAGAAAATATGTCTATTTTAATTCACTATTTTCTCAAACTGTAAAATACAGTAATATTCCTATGAAATATATTAAAGAACTGCTTAACAATGATAAAGATAACACCATGAAACACATTTTGCAGTTAGAATTTTAAACTATGTTTCTCATGTAGCATATTTTAGTTAAAAAATCTAAATAATTTAGTGAAATTAGGTAAATTAGTGGGTGCAGGTAAACTAAACATTCACCTTTCAAGGGGCATTGTTTGAAAAGTAATATACACAGTAAATTATGCAAAATTTAACATTTTTCTCAATTGTATTGTCATTTTATACAAGTCTCCCATATTAGGTATAAGTGCATATACTTATATATGCACAGAATAACTATAATTTATTAGTTTATTTAATAATACTAAAAATAACCTCTATTTGGAAAATGACAGTTTTTTTAATTTATGCAAAAAGACTAAAGCTTTAAATGTGTTTTGTTACTTTAAAAATCACTAAAAATATAGAGTCAGTTACGCTTATAATTTAGAAAATGATCACAATTTTACTTATTAGCCATAAATATCAAGTATTAGATTAGATCAGTATAACATAAAGGACAAATTAAAATGACATATTTTGTTGGCACTTGCCTTTATTAATATATTCAAGGTACATGTGTACTTATGTTTTGAAGATCTAAGAGCCTGTAAGTAGTAAACTTTAGGTTTGATGAATAAAAATAAATTCAGAATTCACATACACACACACACACACACACACACACACACACACACACATCATGGATATATTCAGGTAAATTCCGTGTGTGTGTGTGTGTGTGTGTGTGTGTGTGTGTGATACTTGGGATTAGACACAGGAGGGTTCTACCTCTGAGTGATTCTCCAGTCATATTTTATTTTTTATTTTGAAATAGGCTCTCATTAAGTTGCTGAGGGCCTCACTAAATTGCTGAGGCTGGCCTTTAACCTTCGATCTTCTTCTCTCAGCCTCCCAAGTATTACGATTATGGGTGTGTGGTATCATGCCTGGAGGTAAATTACCTTCTGAAAAAAAAAAAAAACCCTAAAAAATAAGGGTAGAAAAAGGAAACATGAAATGCAAAGATGGAGATAAAAGAATTCGACACACACATATTCAGGAGAATCATATACAGATGATTCAATGATGGAACTCAAAGGGCACGATAGTAGAAATCAAGGAATGTGAACTGAGCTGGCTATTTAGTCATTATTTTAATGAATATTTACGAAGTGACAAAGTCATATCAGAAGAGGGGATTCATGCATTGGATAAAGTAAACCTCATTCTTTTTATCCTAGAGATCTCATGGTCGAGTGAATATGACAAAGATAAAATATAGAGCAATAAGAGCAATGGTAGAGATACACATAGACTGTAATCAAAGCATAGAAAATGTATACTTTAGTCAGGAGATGAAGTAAAGCTTCTCTGAAGGTAGGTGTATCAATATAGATAAAAGATGAGATGAATATTGAAGGACCACTTTGGTATGATTAACTGAAGAAGTATATGAAAGATATGTTAGGTAAATTTGAAAAGTATGGGCAAAACCAAGATGTAATGTCTACATAATCTTCAAGGATCTACAAATATTTCAGCATGATGATAGCACAAAACATACACAGGAAAGTGAAGGGAGAAGTGCATGGAAGATGTCTTTCATAATAAAGTTCATTCTGAAGGTCATAAAAAAAACTTGGAATGATTTAAGAGAATAATACGGTAAGTTGATGCTAGGTCCGACACTGCAACACATAGGCACAGATAAAAATGTTCTCAACAAGACCCAAAAGGCACAACAAACTAAAAGGTGAATCAGTATGTGGGTTTGCATGAAACTGAAGAGCTTCTGTACAGCAAAGGAAACTGTCAAGAAACTCAATCAAGAGCCAATAGAATGGGAGACGATTTTTGCCACCTACTCCTCCGATATAGGACTGATATCTAGAATATACAGAGAACTCAAGAAACTCAACACTAAAAAACAAATAATCCAATAAAAAATGGGCAAGTGAACTGAATAGACATTTCATGAAAGAAGAAATTCAAATGGCCAATAAATGCATGAAAAAATGTCCAACATCATTGGCAATCAGAGAGATGCAAATCAAAACTGCCCTGAGATTTCACCCTACCCAAACTAGAATGACAACCACTCAAAACACAAAGGAGAACAAATCCTGGCGAGGATGTGGAGAAGTGGGAACTCTAAAACATTGTGGGTGGGATTGCAAATTAGTGCAACCACTTTGGAAAACTGTATGGAGAATTCTCTGAAGAATGGGAACTACCATTTAATCCAGCAATACCACTTCTGGGTATCTACCCAAAAGAAAGGAAACCAAACTACCAAACTAATGCATATGTATCTTTGTTCATAGCTGCACATTTCACCATAGCCAAACTATGAAACCAGCCAAGATGTCCATCAACAGATGAATGGATTACAAAACTGTGGGATATGTACACAATGGAATTTTACTCAGCCATAAAAAAACACAATTGCAGCATTTACAGGGAAATGGATGGAACTGGAGAACACTATGCTAAGCGAGATTAGTCAATTACAAAAAGTTAGAAATCGGATGCTTCCCCTAATATGTGAAAGCTAAGGTGAAATGGTCATAGGAGGAATTCCAGGTTAAAAAGGAGATCCTATAGAGGAACAAATAAGCTAGCCTAACTGTGGGGATGGGGGGGGGAGGAAACTCTTCAAAGCACACGATGTACTTATTCATATTGTAGTCAACCACTAAGCCAAGCACGGGAGGGAGCGATGGGGAGGGAGTGAGGTGGGGACTTGGAGGCTGGCTGGGTGATGTGTACATTTATGTCTACACAAGTTTTTTTTACCCCATTATGATGTATAAATACGATGTACCAATAAAAAATTTAAAAAGTAGGTAGAGAAAAAAGATCCCAAATATTTCAATAAGAAGTAGCTAGAGAGGCAGAAATACCAGACAGAAAAACTCATAGGAGAAATTGCTGGTGGAGAAAGTCAACCTTTTAAATGCTATAAATAAGGACTAAACAGTATCCATTGGCCTTGCTAATAAGAGATTATTGGTGCATTAGTCAATTTTCAGTCACTGTGACAAAATACCAGAGAGAAACAACTTAAATAGAGGACATGCTTATTTGGTTCTTGGTTTTAGTCCATGTTTATATGTTCCTATTGCTTTTGGATCTGTGGTGGCACAGTTCATCATGATGGGAGCATGTGGTGGATGAGAGCTGTTCCCCTCATGGCAGCTGGGAAGCAAATAGTAAAACTGGAAAATGTCGGGGTCCCAATAGCCCCTTCAAGGGTGTGCCCCTGGTGACCCAACTTCCTTCTAGCAAGGCTCACCTTCTAAAGTCTCCACCACCTCCCAATAGCACCACAAGCTGGTGACCAAGCCTTTAACTTAGGAACAATGTGGGACATTGACCATAAAAGGAATGTTTTTCAATAGTGAGGTAGAGTCAATAGCAAAATTTGAGAACTTAGCGAAGGGCTAAAGATGAGAAACTAGCGATAGTAATGGGGTTACTTTCAAAATTCTTGGGTATGACTAGACCAGACTAGAAGGAGTTTTGATGTTCATGGAGAAAATCTTTTATAAGGTGGTATAAATAAACATTTATAAAGTGATATGAAAAACAAACTTTAGAGAAAAAAATTAAATAAATAAAAGAAATTAAGAGTGAAGGAGTTAGATTACTATAGAAATGGGATAAAATGAGATCCATAGGATATGGAGGAGGATATCTCTTGTCTCAGGTGAGCAGGAGTGAATTTCAATGCAGCTAAGTTGCTATTGAGGGGAGAAGGATGGCAGTAGGCTGAAGTATTTCTCTTCAAGTGATTGATAACATGCAGAGTTAAGTGATAGTCAAAGTAAAGGACTCTTCTCGAAAGAAAAAAAGATACTTTTTCATATCACAAGGAGATGAAAAGGCAAAGAACTAAATCTAGTTGATAGAAGAAGTAAAAGGAACTAATAGGACCTGTTTCTCTCAAGATTAGAACCTAGAGGCTGGTCTTAAAATTGAAAACAGAAGTGACAGAGGGTAGCGTCGAAAAATTATAATAGATGCCACTTGCTAAGCTCTTATAATGTGTTAGTCATTCTACTAAATGCTTGTCAAAATGAGTTTTGCTTTAATCATCCTAACAACCCTATTTCATAGGTAATAGTGTCTCCATTTTCATGTTTGTGTGTGTGTGTGTGTGTGTGTGTGTGTGTGTGTGTATGTGTGTGTTGTATATGTGTTTGTGATACTGAGGATTGAACCTAGGGGCAATGTACCACTGTGCTACACAAACTGTTCTATTTTATTTTATATAATTTATTTTGAAACAGGTTCTCCCTAAATTGCAATGACTGGCCTCAAACCTGCAATCCTCCTGTCTCAGTCTTCCTAATACTAGGATTATAGTCCTGAGCCACTGTGCCCAGCTCTGCCTGTTTTCCTTCTGTTGAGAAAATTGAGGCTCATAAAAGTTAAATTACTATCCTAAATTCACACATCAAATTTTACAGTCAAAACTGCAAAACATCTATGTCCTCCAAAAATATTGTTTAATATTCTATTTTATCTAGAAAGAACTACCAATATTATAAATTCTGGACAGGCCAGTTTGATAATATGATAGCTTCTATTTTACCTTTAAATTCATATAATTCTAAGTTCTAAACCTTGTCATATTTTAGTAAAGATTGAAGATGACCAGATTCAGGGAAGATTTGGTATGAAAAAAAGAGAATATAACAAAAAACTATAAATTTAAGAACACTAACTTTAAAGAAAATTTTTCCTTCCTTTTAAAAAGAAATCTAAGGAAAGTCAATAGAATAAAGATAGGACCAGTGGAGTTTGTTTAGAAAGAACCTTGCAGATACATTCAGTTGATTGGTCACTTTACTTGAAAAGTTCAGTTCTGAGTTGTTTCCTTACAACATTCTCTTTATAATCCCCAAATTCTTTTATTTATCTGTTATTTTTTCCCATTCTAATTTTTTGTTTGTTTGTTTTTTGGTGGTACTGGGGTTCCTGGAAGTCCTTCCATCTCCGGGCTACACTCCCAGACCTATTTTATAGTTTTTTATTTTTTTATTTTTGGAAACAGGTCTCTTAAGCCAGTGCGGCTGGCTTCAAACCTGCTTGATCCTCCTGTCTCCGCCTCCCAAGAACGGGGATTACAAGTGTGCTGCCACCAAGCCCGGCCTTCCCATTCTAATTTTAATTGCAAGTAAAGAATGATATTTTCCAGTTAGTTATCTGAAAGACCTATTGCAATGAGATCTGTACATAAAATATAGGATAGATCAAAAGTAAAAATATATAATAATACATGTTCCCACACAAGCATACATGTACTACTATATAAAAGACTAGTGGCACATTTCAAATAAATTTTAAAGCTTATATAATTAGGTAATTAAATTAGGTTATAATTCATATTTCTGAATAATATTTTTTTGCAATCAGATTTAGTTAAGATTTTCTCTTGACAGAGAAAGAAATTGATAAGCGGAAAGATAATAACAAAGTGTGGAATAAAAAAAGCTTTTTATATTAATTCCCTTTAAGAAATTTAGCCTTAAGAATAAATCCTAAACCCAAATAATTTTGAAAGGTAAAACACATAGATGGTTGAATCAATATCAAAACTATTACAGAGCCCATAATTTTTCTCTTTCCATGACACAGCAGCAAATAAGGTCATGTCACAGCATCTCCCCTTTCAATCTAGCAGGTCCATAGGCAACAAGATCATTTTAACCGTGGTCTTAAGAACCAACAGTCAAAATGACAAATCCTCACATTATCTGACCATGTTTACAAGTGAGGCAGACAGTCCTTGTTAACACCAGGAGGCCACCATGTGTTTCTAGGCACTGTTTGTGAATCTGTCCACCTGATTAGTTTGTGTTCTCCGTAATAACCCTGATAGCACTGAACATATGTTGTGGGCAAAAGCTGTCAAGCAAAAAAAAACAGAGTTCTTGCCATCTATCTCTGTCACCTTTAATATGCATACTTATTTGGGTACTGAACAGGGTGGGGAAAGATTTGGATTATCACATTTAGTATTTTTGCACGTAATAAAAATAGTTTGATGAATTTGAAATGACTAGAAGGAAATCATAAAAAATAACCACTCATTTTACTCAATTTATATTCATAGCCTAGAACACTATGGCTAATAATTAGCTGTAGCTAATGAAACAAGGCACATGTAATTGACAAGACTGTACCAGAGAGGCATACTCTATCATTTTCAGATGCAGTACATTGCATATGCCAGAATGTAATAAAAAGGAGGAAGCTTAAACTAAGCAGAACCTGCAAAGGGGGATAAAGAAACCTTTCTTTTAGAAATGCATAGTAGCTGCTCTAGATTATGTGATTTTTTAAATGTGCCTGACATTTTTATTAATGTGTTTAAATAAATGTTTACTGAAACAGTATGATTCTCCAGTAGTTTTAGCTTAAAGTTCTCCATTAACCACATGTTTTTTTTTCTTGCATTTTACAATCTGATGAGTATAAAATTTCAGAGTGGCAGGTTGTACACACAGGTCTGCTCGCACAACTGCTACAGTCACCTGGGGCTGCTGCCTTCTCAGTTCAGCTGGTTTGTTGTAAATCAATTACAGCCATTTCCCAAGGATTATGAATCACACCTTAAAGAATGTGCTCTTTTATGTCTTAATTTGACTTTGGTAAAATTCCACTGGATTATAGAACAGTGTAGGGTTTTATTAGTGGCATGAGATGAGCCTTATTAAAGATCTGGAATAGTTATTATTCAAGTCATGTTCACACTTCATTAGAAGCTGTATTATGAATAACTTACTCATACTCAGCACTGATTTTATAATGTCTGAAACCAAACATCAATACCAAGCCCAAGATGTGAGAAATATATTTCTTCAAACCCTAGAACATCCTGCAGAAACAAAACAATGCAAAAAAATAGCTGAATTATTTAAAAAATGACTTTGGATAATGCATAACCCTTTTCCTCCCCAAATATGACTCTATTCTAATTGTGTTGGCTTCCTCAAATATGTATTTTAACATGGCAGGTCTTTCTAGAATCCAGTATACTAACAAAATATTTGGATAGTGCAGCTATTAAGGAAGAAATAAAATGATAACATAGATATTTGCCCCTCAACCTATATTTAGCACTTTATGTAAACAGGGGATTAAAAACCAAACTGAAAATGAATATATTAAAAAGAGACAATGGCACAGGATTCAGTATGTACAAAAGAGCATAAAACTTAAGTTCAGATCAACACAGGAAGGAGAGCCTTTTGATTTTACAACCTTTCAAGACTATGAGAGGTGCAATGTTGAACTAGGGAAATTACAGAGTGCTCAGGGTCAGTAGTCATCTGCCTCATGGAGTTAAGCACCAATATTTACAAAGAATCTTTGTTCCCTTCCTTTCCTTTCATCTATTGTCTTTGTGTAGCAAGGAATGTCTGAAAGGATGTTAGCTAAAGCAAATGGAATGCTCTTCTAAACTAGCATCCTTGACCTGAATTTCTTATCAAGCCATCTTCATAAAATGTTATTGCGATTTGGTGGTAATTTTAATTGCACATCTTGTTCCAGTGCAAGATACAGGCAGAATAATTCCCCTTTAGGCTTTATCAGCATGTCTTTTAAAAATAACTTCAGAAATGGATTATTTACTATAGACTTAGTGATTACAGTTAATGAATACCACCAGATGCCAAGAGAATTTCATAGGTCAACGCACCTAAGGAATCATTCTGATATGATTACATTTATGAACAAAAATAAAATGCTGTTCAGATAATTAAATTTCTATTCTAAGTATTAAAAATAATATACTTAAATAAAATACTGCATCTTTAAATTATTTTCAAGCACTTATAAAATTATGTGCTCTGTAGATATATTTATGTTCTTCATGAGCTGGTAAACACTGTTCATATTCTAAATGTATTTTTACCTCACCAATGAGCAAATGATAATGACCTCCTCATGAGCCTGTTCAGTTTCCTGTGACCTGAGGATAAAGGGCTTAAGAAACTTGAATTTGAGATTTCTCATGATCCATGGGAAGCCAAGGATAGCAGTTGAGAAATTTCATCATGTTTGAAAGCAAAATATAGCCATGGAAGCTATTCTCTAAGAGTAATTTAGAGACTTTTGCTAGGTCCATTTATTCTTTTGGGTTATTAAGAAATCAATTGGTAAGTAGCCACTGTAGGATAATAAAATTTTCTTTTACGGCATTTTGTTAAATGTCAACATTTATATTATTCTTCATCATTATGATCTTTCTTTTTCAGTGTAAAAGTGTCAAAGAATTAATTATCACAGAGCTCAATTTCACTCTTGGACCACAAATTCAAGAAAGCACGAACAGTGGTGACAGGGACACTTAAAAATAGCATATTGCCTAGTCTTTTGATAATGCTAAGGTATCTAAAACCTGGCCCCAGCACTTTAGTTTTCTGAAGCCTGGCTCCAGCATTTTAGTGTTTAGTTTTGTGAACTGAAGACTAAAATAAACATAATATAAATACAAAGGGTCACATAGCATAATTAAGACATTTTACTTAGAGTAAAGAAGAAGTTACACATGTGGAATTAAAGCTACTAATGTATATAGGATGTGGGTTGGAGAAACAGTACTGACTTGTGTTTAATTTTACTAAAAATTTCTTAACATGAATTGATGCCCTTAATTAGAAATCTACCCAAATCTTTTCTTGGCCTCAGGATTTAAATCTTCCCATAACCCTTGAATTCTTACTCCTAAATCCACAAAAATTCCCTTGCAAATAGTTCAGGATTTTAGTTCTCATTTATATTTGAATATTCATTACTGGGTTTGATTTATTTTGTTTGCTAATTCTCTATGTTGACTTTATAAATCCTGCACATCTCTTGGCCCATCATCTCACCTCTTTCTATTGATACTTGTCTTAAATTTTCTGATTAATAGGATTACCTCTTGGCTTTACTTTTGTTATCTCTGTAGATAACAGCAACTGACTTCACCCCTTCTTCCTTTTGTGTGCTGGTTCTTATCAAGCCTTCTATATTTATTTATTTTTCAGCCCTGTTCTTTGTATGTCTAGATGCTTTCCTTGTCTTCTCTTTTCCTTCAAGTTTGACAGTTGGGTGCTGGACCTCCAAGGTTTGGGGAAATCTGCACATTTCTCTTTTGCTTTTTCTGTTTTCTTGTGACACTAAAAGCATTAAAAACCAGGAATACCGCCAGGCATGGTGGTGGCACACACTTGTAATCCCTGCGCTTGGGAGGTGGAGACAGGAGGATCGCGCAGGTTTGAAGCCAGCCTTGCTGGCTTAAAGAGACACTGTTTCCAAATAAAAATATAAAATAGCGCCGGGCGTGGTGGCACACACTTGTAATCCCCGTGCTTGGGAGGCGGAGACAGGAGGATTGCGCAGGTTCGAAGCCAGCCGTGCTGGCGTAAGAGACCCTGTTTCAAAAATATAGGTCTGGGAGTGTAGCCCGGAGGAAGAAGGGCTTCCAGGAACCCCAGTACCACCAAAATATATATATTAGGTTTGGGAGTGTAGCCCAGAGGTAGAAGGGTTTCCAGGAACCCCAGTACCACTAAAACCAAACAAACAAATGAAAAATACCTGGAATAAACTTTAATAGCATAAAGAAAGGAGAGGTGTAAAGGATGCAAACAGCCTCTTAAAATTAAAAAAAAAAAAGCCACGAGAGATCAAATGCATTAGTTCAAGGACATTTATGACAAAATATTTTCAACCATGACTCTCTGAATTACCCTGTAGTTTTGTAAAATTCGCAGGCACGCGGGGGCTGGCGGCCGACTTCCCGCAAATAAAGGCATTCATATAATCTCTAATGGATCTCCGCGTGTATTTGTGCGCCAGGGGGACCCGCCATATCTTTCAATAACGAAGCATGGTGCTGTAGTGGCAAAAGTAAAGAGGAGGCAAACTGGAAAGAAAGACAAAAAAATATAGTTTTAAAATTTAGAAAGTTCATTGTCTGTACCCTGCAAGGTCTATTCTTTCTTAGAAAAATATTCCTCCAAAGGCTGCACTTTTAATCACAATACACAATAGGCCTATACTTTTAAAATCATAATGGCCTATCTCCCCACCTGAAATTCCTATGATTTGTGGTAAACTAAAGGATTCCTCCCAAAAGTCTGACCTTGAGTGGAGCCCAGGACTCACCCAGCACCTGACCAGAACAGCACTACTTTGCATACCAGATAAGCTAACCGCAAGTTTCTGCTTCTGCAAATCCACTCGTTTATTTTAGCATAATATATGGCTCACCCCTCTCGTGATTTTCTCCCTTATAAACTCCTACGTCCAGCAAATCAATGCACCCCTCTAGTCAGATTTCTAGACCTAGGGTACCGCCACTGGCCAGCTAATAAGGGCTTCAATTGGCACATCGCCTTGGACTCTCGAGTCTCTCATTTCTCACTAAACCTGCATACAACAGTGTGGTGGTTTATTCCTGAAATATTCCTACTTGGGAGTCTGAGATCAGAGGATCACAGATTTGAGATGCAGTCTCAGCAATTTAGTGAGATCCTCAATAATTTAGCAAGATACTGTTTCAAAATAAAAAAAATAAAAAGGACTGGGGGTATAGCTTGCAGGTAGAATGCCCCTGAGTTTAATCTCCGGTAAAAGAAATAAATAACTAAATAAATAAATGGTAATATAATGAAAATAAAAAAGACATTTAAAATAAAGTCAATTCCATAACATTTATCAGCTACAAAAATGTTGCTGCTAAACTGGCTTTGGGCAATTACTGAAAAAGTTGGCTACCTAGGGATCTGCCCAAGTACGGTCATTCGCCCTAACGTTTACATCTGGCAAGCTGGATGGCAACTCCAGTAATGGGATTCAGTCCTGTTACTGCTCATAATGAAGAGAGCCGGAAATTTCTCTAGTAAGAAATTATAGAAACTAGAAAAGGAAAAGTATAGTTTTAAAATCTAGAAATGTTGCCCGGTGTGGTGGTGCACGCTTGTAATCCCTGTGCTTGAGAGGCGGAGACAGGAGGATCGTGCTGGTTCGAAGCCAGCCTTCCTGGCTTAAGAGATTCTGTTTCCAAATAAAAATATAAAAAATAGGTCTAGGAGTATAGCCCATAGGTGGAAGGGTTTCCAGGAACTCCACTACCACCCAAAAAAAAAAAAAAAAAATCTAGAAACATCATAATCACCCTAATGGGTCCTACTTTTGTCTTAGGCAAAAATCCTCAGTGGGCCCACACCCTTAATCATGAGGTCTCCTCACCCCACCTGAGACTTCCCAGATGTTTAGTAAACAAAGGATCCTTAAGGAAGGTCAAGCTCAGGTGTCACCCAGCCTGAGGATTCTGAGGAAATCCAGACCTTCACCCCTGCTATGCACCCCTACCCACCTCCTCATGGGTATCTCCTTTAAAATAAGAACTGTAAAAACCCCAAACCACTCTCTCCCTCTTGAAATGGCCTAATTCTCCCTTGAATGTATATTTCCCACTTTTCTAAATAAATCTCTGTCTTTGGAAAGGAAAAGAGAGAGAGAAAGAAAGTGAGAGAGAGAGAGGGAGAGAGTGTCTTTAATTCCATAGTGAAGCACAAGATAAAAAGTATTTTTCAATGAAGCAAAAGAAAATGATATATGATAGGTCGGGTCCCTCCCTTCCTGTTACAGTTTGGGAGAATATGGTTGTGGGAAACTGTTCCCCGGGAACCTCTGCGAGGGTCCAGACACACTTTCCCCCAACCCATAACAAAACCCAAAACAACCAAAAACAAAAAAAAAACCACGGGTTCTTGTCCTAAGCTAAGAATAAATATGCATAGCTTGGACAGTTGCTGAAGATTTAAAGAAGTTGATTAAAAAAATAGAAATACAGAAAATAGAAATACAGAAAATAGTTACAGCCCCATGCCAAAATGGCATGAGGGGGGAGGGTGGCCCAGGCCAACTCACCACTCCCCAGATACAGCACGTGGACCGGAATTTTTATACCCATGACCTCCATCTTGTTTACGTAATTCTGATGTAGTGAATGTCCCTGTAAGGTACCTCCCCCAATAAGGTGTGGCTAGGTGTCTACTTTCATGAAGGTCGGCCCCTCCTACCATCTTAGCTGGCTTATCATGTAGATCTGTCATTAGATAAAGAAAGGCCTAGTTCTCCTCTCCTATTGATTTGCTAATTACATGTAGCTAAGTCAATCTAAGTTTCAATAGCTGTTTGCTTCCTGACCAAAGCAAAGCCTTTCTCTCTCCAGGTCTGCCGCCATTTTGACACAATTATTTCTGAAATATATTAATAATCAGAGCTTTCTCAAATCTTCCTAGGCCATTCCCAATACTGGCACACTTCCCCCATGGGACCCCACAGTGGGGACAGGAGGCAGAACCCCAGAAGCCAGAGTAGAGATATCTTGAGAATCCAGGTGCCTCGAGACTCCAGGCATCGCAAGACTCCTGAGGTGGCAAGACTACAGATGATGCTAGTGGACCGGCATTCTAGCCCCACTTCAAGACCCGGCTATATAATGCCCCAACTTCCTCTCCACCATGTGACTCTGCCAACCAACCATGACCTTGCTTGACTGCGTGGCTCTGCTGCTCAGTCATAGGTCCCTTCCCCCACAGTCCACAGACCTTGCCCAAAAGCGCCGGGTTTAATTAAAACAGCAGTTTTTGATAACCTGGCTGGTGTTTACCTTCTTCGCGACTCCCCAGCTCAATTTTTAATGTTACAATATATAGTAATGATGCCATGCTTAATGTCTATTCCTTTGAGGGAAACAGTATAAAAGTGTCTCTTTATAGTTCTCTATACTTACTATATTTTGCTTTAATATAATTTATTATTCATATTGAGGTAGGACAGAAGATATAAAATTTTAGGTAGAAAGGAGGCAAATTGGGGAGGAAAGGAGAACATAGTTTTGAGGTTAGTCTCAGGCAAAAGCCTCTAAGGGCCCACACACTTAATCACAAAGGCCCCTTTTCTCCTATAGTTTGCCCACACTTTTAATCACAATGGTCCCTTTCTCTACCTGGAATTCCTGGGATGCCTAGTAAATAAAGGGTCCAGGAGGAGGACAAAGGTTGGGACACCAGCCACCCATCAACCCTCCTCATTGGGGAAGCTGAAAATTAAGAGGAAATCCAGGCCCCAATTCAGTCCAGGTAACCCAAGTCACCTCTCCCCTCTAAGAGTCCTATAAAAGAAGGATTCCAAAGACACCCCAGGGGGAGGAGAATTTATGCTTTCAAGCTGGCCAGCACTCTCCTTTGAATGTGTATCCTCAGTTTTCTGTAATAAACCTCTGCCTTTATCTGACCATGGGCCCTGGGGTGAGTTTCCCTTCCCCAAACTCAGGAACTCCCCAGGATTCTCCACAGGATCATCATGCCGACCCATTACAATGTGTGTGTGTGTGTGTGTGTGTGTGTGTGTATATATATATATATATATATATATATATATATATATATATTACATATATGCTTTTATTTCTTTTTTGATAGCTGAAGGAGATAATTATTTATTTTAATATTTATTTATTTATTTATTTATTCATTCATTCATTCATTTTAGAATTCGAACCTAGAGGCATTCATCCTCCAAGCTACACCTTCAGTCTTTTTTCTTTTCTATTTTGAAACAGGGTCTCACTAGGTTGCTGAAGGTCTTGCTAAATGTCTTGATTTATCTACTTATTTCTTGATTTATTTACTCTAGAAAATATGAGTGACCTCTCTTTTGGGAAAAGTTAAGAATTATAACTCTCAATTTCTTATATTTTCCCCCTTTTTTCAACTTTTGACTTGTTTATATTATTTTTGCTCTCTTCTAGTAGTTTACCTTTTATTAAATCATATGCCACTGCTTGGTTTATTGACATTATCTATAGATTTTCCTGCCGTAAAATATGAGAGAATTAAAAGAAGTTATCTATTCTTAAATTTTTCTTGTGTCTTCTGCATGCACTTTGAAAACATTCAATTATTGAGACTTCTAACATTAAGTTCTGCTTGTAAGTAATATAAAATTTTCAAACTTTATTTAGAAGTGTATGTTGTGTGTATGTGTGTGTGTGTGTGTGTGTGTGTGTGTGTGTGTGTGTGTTTGTATGTATTACTGAGGATTGAAATCAGGGGCATTCTACCTTTTAGCTACAACCCCACCCCAATTAATTAATTTATTTTATTTTTGAAAAAGGGTCTGGTTAAGTTGTTGAGGGCTTTACAAGGTCGCTCAGGCTGGATACAAACCGGACATCCTCCTGTCTCAGCCTCCCATATACAGGGATATAAGTGTGTGCTTCCATGCCCAGCTAAAAATTGTTTTTTTTTTTAAATGTTGGAAACTAACACACTACATTTAAACAACTTATGCAGAAGAAAGCATAATTCTGTGCTATTTAAATTTCTTGTCAAGGGTGTTCTACTATACATTCAAGTTCTTTTTTTTTTTTTTTTTTTTTTTTTGCTGTACCAGGAATGAAAACCAGGGGCACTGTATCTCTAAGCTACACCTACAGTCCTATAGTTTTGTATTTTTATATTTTTGAAACAGGGTCTCACTGAGTTGTGAAGGGCCTCACTAAGTAGCTGAGGCTGTCCAGGAACCACAATCCTCCAGTCTCTACCTCCTGAATCCTGGGATTACAAGTGTGTGGTACCATGCCTGGTCTCACTGAATATTCTTTTAGTTGATTCTAGCTTTCTTCCCATTTCCAAAATTTTCAGTTGCTATCATTTTTATTTTATGTTATCTCTTTTCATATAAATTTATTTTCACTTATAAGAGTATCTCACTCAGGAATGCACTTAAGTATTTATAAGAAAAAGAAATACTAATTCTAGATTAAACATTCATAGATATATTATCTCTGGTATTAAACATTTAAAATGTGAATGGCTAACCAATGCTTGGAGTATCTAAGTGCCTTTCATCTTCCTCTTCTGCCAGCCTTATGTAGCTTTTATCTTTTTGCTAGTAGGCATGGTGTCCACATTCCCAGAAAAAAGACAAAGGGAAAGACTGCCACTTGAGTCTTATTGGCCAGAGTTGGAGCATACCATAAATTCTGGCTACAGAGAAGTTAGAAAATCAAACATTCATAGCTTTTCAGGCAAAATATGTCAGATGTCTCCTATGTCCTTTGCTAGAAACTTATTTAACTCATAGGGTAAACTATGTTTTCACATGCCTAAAGATTCTAAAATTTTTTCTTTCTCCATCTTCTATCTCTGGATATAGATTTTTAGACTCCAAATTATTCCCTTTAGTACTGTGTTGCCTGATTTTATCCAGGCTTCTTGAAAAGTGGAATCTAGTCTTATTTTTATTCTTTATCTCTTGCTTTTTTTTCTTTTTTGTGGTAAGCATGTTGTGGCTATTTTTGTCATCTAAAATGTATAGTTTCATGCCCCTACCAGTGTTTTTAAATATCTAGTTTAGGATCTTTTCAGATTGATATAATTTTGCATTAATTAGTTGTTTTAATTTTTGAATACTCTAATTTTTAGTTTTTAATATATAATTTATATATTTAAAGTTTGCCTATTTAAAGAATACAATTCAATCATTTTAGTATAATTACAAAATTGTGTAATATAACCAAATTATAATTTTAGACTATTTTAATTATCCCTTCTACATAGTAGTCATCTTCATCAACACCTATTCCCTGAGACCAGCCCTAGGCATCCAGTAATCTATTTTGTATATCTATAAATATGACTCTGTTATAAATTTCATGTAAATAATATCAAATTATGTAGTTATTTGTGATAGCCTTTTTCACTTTCTTCATGTTTTTAAGTTCACCTGTGTTTTTAATTGTTTATTTTTAGCTGGTACATAAAAACAATATATATATATCTATATATCGATAATGTTTAAATTAGGTTAAACATATCTAGCTCCCCAAACACTTACCTTTTTTATGGTGAAAACATTCAAAATTTTTCCTTCTTGCTTTTTGAAATATATAGTATATTACTGTTAATCCATAGTCATCCTATTGTATAGTAGTATGCCAGCAGTCCTTGCGCCTACCTAACTGTACCTTAATACTCACTGATGAACAGTCCTTACTCCTCCCTCCCCTATTCTTCCCAGCCTTATCCTACTCTCAACTTTGAGAATGGCTTTTTTAGATTACGCATAGGAATGACACCATGCAGTACTGGCTTATTTCACTTAACATAATGATCTCCAGTTCCATAGATTTTGTCACAAATGACAGATTTCATTATCTTTTAGGGCTGAACTGTATTCCACTGTGTATATGTGCCACATTTTCTTTAAGCAGTTCATCTGCCGGTGGACGCTTGTGTTGATTCCATTTCTTGGCTGCTGTGAACAGCACTGCAATAAACATGAGAGTGCAGATGCTTTTTTGACAGATTGATTTTATTTCTTTTGAATCTATACCCATAGTGGGACTCACTAAACCCTATGATAGTTCCATCTTTAGCTTCTGTGTAAGCCTTCTACTTTTTTCTATAATGGCTGTACTAATTTACATTCCCACTAAGAGTGAGCAAGCATCCTTCTTTCTCTACATCCTTATCAGTACTTTTTCTATTCAATCTTTTCGAGAATAGCCATTCTTACTGAGGTGAGATGATATTTTGTTGTGGTTTTTATTTGCGTATCTGTAATGAATCATGATTTTGAGAATTTTTAATGTATCTGTTGACCTTGTGTGTCTTCTTTTGAGAAATGTCTATTAAAATTTATTGCCTATTTTCCAGTTGGGCCATTTATTTTAGTTTGTTTATTTTATTTTTCTCTTCAATTTTTGGAGCTATTTATATATTCTGGCTCTCAACCACTTTGTCCAAAGCAGAGTTTGTAAATATTTTCCTCATCCTGCAGGTTTTCTCTTAACATTAACGATTGTTTTCTTGTCTGTTTGTAAGCTTTTTAGTTTGTTGTAATCCTATTTGTTTATTTTTGCATCTGTTTTCTGTGGCAATAGGATGCTCTCCAAAAAGTCTTTTTTTATTTCAATGTCCAGAAGTTTTCTTCTATTTTTTTTCTTCAGTAGTTTCATAGTTTTAGGTCCTACATTTAAGTCTTCAGTCCATATAATGGTGAGAGATAGAGGTTTATTTTCATTCTTCTGCATGTGAATATCCAATTTTTCAAGCCTCATTCATTGAAAGACTGTCCTTTCTCCAGTGTATGTTCTTAGCACACTTGTTGAAAAACAGATGGCTATAGACAGGTGACTTTACTTCTAGGTTCTGTATTCCATTTCATTGATCCATGTGTATTTATGCTGATGCATAGACTAAATATAAAAAGCGCTGATGAGAATGTGAAGAAAGGGGGATTCTTGCTCACTTTTAGTGGTAATGTGACACATGTACACAGTGGGATACAGTCCAGCCTTAAAAGATAATGAAACCTGTTGTTTGTGACAATATAGATGGAACTAGAGATCATTATTTTAAATATGGATGTTTATTTTGAACAATGTTTTCACATTTTCCATGCATGTGTACATTGTCCTTGTTCTGTCTATGTGACTATATGTCTATAAGTTTGTACTTTCTGTTATACATTCAATATGAGTTGTACATTTTTTAAAATGTGCTCATTTTCTTAGAATTATTTTCATCTTCAGTTTCTGGAGCTTTTCCATAGAAAGATGACTCTTCCCAAGGAACTTTAGCTCTTGTTTGGTAAATAACATATAGTTTATTTAAAAAATAAGTCTTAATGTTGTTGTTGTTGTGGTGGTGGTGGTGCTAAGCATTGGACCCAGGGAATTCTACCTCTGATCTAGATCCCCAGCCCTATTTTTTTTTTCTTTTCTCGGTACTGGGGATGAAAACCAGGGGCATTCTACCCCCTAGCTATACCCCAAGTATTCTTTTTATTTTTTATTTTTTTTGAAACAGGGTCTCACTGAGTTGCAAAGGGCTCACTAAGTAGCTGAGGCTGTCCGTGAACTCTGATTCTCTGGTATTCACCTCCCAAATGCTGGGATTACAAGCATGCACCACCATGCCTGGCCCCAGCCCCATTTTAATATTAATTTTTGAAACAGTCTCACTAAGTTGCTGATCACCTTGCTAAGTTGCTGGAGCTGGCCATGAACCTGTTATCCTCCTGTCTCAGCTTTGGAAGTATTGTGATTACAGGTGTATACCACTATGCTCAGCAAGTATTTAGGTTTTAAAAAATACCTTTAAAATGTTAAAGGAGAAAAAAAATGTGGATTTTTAAAGACATCCTTTAAAGAAGGCTAAATCATAAATAAAAGCTGCTAGAAGGTGTATTCCTGTGAGATTATTTTATCTAAATAATAAAGAGATTGAAGAGGGAAATATAAGCTAGAGTGAAGTAGTATTAAGTACCGTTGCCACAAGAAGCACTTTTTTATTGGATATTATTATCAGACTTGATAAAAACTTCATTGATCACCCTCTGGCACATTTTCTTCTTTATTTCCCATGAAAGGTAGAGTAAATGAGAAAAAGTAAAATGGCATTTCAGAAATAAGTCACACAATTCATAGATATCCACATATCAAGAAAGCCAGTTTGGCCTCTGGAGACAAATGTTTAGAAGATTCAGCAACAACTGTGAGTTGTATTGATAACATTCTCCAGAGATAAGCCCTTCTTTTATAAATAAAAGACTGAGTTAAGAGTTTTTGATTCTGCTCTGTAGGCTCTAACACATATCTATGGGTTAAGAAAAATAGAAATAAATCCAAGACTTGTAGTATGTAAACATTACTGGTACAGGGTGGAAATAAAAAAATTATCAGTTTGTAGCAAAATACCTAAAATAAATAATTAAGGCTTAACATAAAAATGGCCATTATAATTATGTAGGTTTTTTAAACTTATTTTGTTCTTGGTGTGTTTTCATATCTATTGATAAACATGATTTGAAATGTATACTGTTTATATGAGTTCATACTATGTACCAGGCAGATATTATGATACATGAAGGGAACAGACATGACTATTGCATTTATGGAATTACCCGTCATGTGGGACTAGTGTATTAAATATCCAATTAAAAATAAACTAATTAATGCCACAATAAGTGATGCATAGGATCTTATAGGAAAAGAGAGAAGGGTGCCTCACTATATCTGGGAGTGGGATGGAGTGTAGGGAGGGTTTCTCAGAGAAATGACTGGTGGATACAAGTGAATGGAGAAAGGGAATTTGTTGGATAGAACGGTTGGAAGAGTTAGAAAGTGGGTGGACATTGTTTTGAATAATAAAAAGATGATGTGCTAAGATTTTGACAAAGTGTATTAGACATTCAAAAGATTTTGAGAAGTTACCTGTGGGTGGGTCAAAGTGTATGAGGCAGGAAAGAGCATAGCAAAAGCTTAGGCTGCTTTAGGCCAAGTCATAAAGGGTTTCATGACCATCCTAATGTACTTAAACTTTACCTAAGGGAAGTTGAAAGCCACTGAATGGTTTTAATTAGCAGACTGTGGTTTAGAAAGATCACTGATTTCTACATGAAAATGTGCTAGGGAGAAGCAAGAATGAAAGAAATGAGTGCAGTTAACAAGCTTTTTTTTTATTCTAAGTGATATGATATCAAGAAGATAAGATATGATATCCAAAAAGGATACAATGGCATCTCACACTGGAATAGTAGATATTAGCAGATAGGGTTTTCTGGTTCAGTCTAGAAGTAGAGATATCAGAACTCTATGCTCAACCGCAGAGCCTCATTTAGACTCTCTCCCCCATGGGAATGGAGCAGAAACAACACAGAGTCACTAAGTGTGACTGGAAAAGGACATTCAACCACTCCAAAGAAAATATGGACGAAAAGGAGGTGTTCAAAAAAATATATAAGGCCCAAAAGAGACACATGAAATGATACTTTCACATTCCCAGAATAGACTGCTCCAAATCTACTCCCAGAGCATAGCCTCTTTGTCCCATATGGCTTTTGAACCCAGAAAATGGCCTTTCCAGATGCTTTTCTCTGGAATATTATCCCTGTCTCTTCTTATATCATGGCCTTACTTGCATGGTGTCATAGCTTTTCTAAATAAATCTCCTACCCCTCATTTGTGTTGCTTTGTATAAATGCTTTCTACATAGAGAAAAACAATTTGAAGTACTATGGAATAAGATTAAAATCTACCTGTTAAAAATAATAAAACTGGGTAGAACTGTTGGTATATATTCAAAAGACTGAAGAAGAAACTCCAGAGGACTCAGTAACTAGTTATGTGTGGGAGAGCTGAACAATGTAAAAGCAGTCAGCCTGAGCTCCCAGGTTGTACCTGACTACGGCAACAAGAGAATGGTGATGTAGTTCTTAAGTACCCAGATTGAATTTACAATTCACTGTTGCCTGGATAGGCTTACTGCTTCCATTCTAAAAAGGATGCTGAGTCTTAGAGAGTTTGGATGATTTTCACAACATCTATAGTTACTAAATTGTTGTGAATTTTTAAATGTTGAAGTTTATGTTAAATCTCACTCGGTGTTAGTTTTTAAATGTCCAGATATTTTGTAAATATATTATTTTTCTTTTCATTGTTTGAATCTCATTATCTTAATTCCCTCATTCCTTCAACTGTTAATACATATTTTTTCATTTGTAGTGTATGAGTACTGAAAATTAAAGTGAACAAGGTATAGTTTATTTCCTTAAGGAACATTCTGTCTCAATTTTGATTTGCAGCAATTGACTAGGAAGATATAAATTATTAACTTATTTTATAACATTTAGTGGCATGTATTAAGTTCTGATTTATTGTCTAAGGAGAAGTGTTGAATTTTCCACCTATTTTTCTTTTTCTATTTTGTCATGATTTTTTAATTAAAAGAAAACTGGGATTTGTGGCATGTCTTAGTCAACATTTTCATTGCTATCATCCAATATGACTGACCAAACAACTTAGAGAAAGAAACATTTACTTGCTCACAGTTTGGGAACATTTAGAAGTTCAGCTCATATTCGTTGGGATTGGCCATGGGAGTGTGTGTGTGTGTGTGTGTGTGTGTGTGTGTATGTGCACATGCATGCAAAGCTCTGCTCTCACATCCTGAAGGGCAAAGGTAGAGAAAACAGAAGGAGGAGAGAACCTTATATAATCCCCAAGGCCATACCCCCAAGACCTCTCTTTAACAAACAACATTGCTACCTGTTTCCATGAAGGCTGGGGGACATGCTATACCTAAACCATCACACTTGGATCCTGGCCCATGAGACCTCAAAGCTTCCTCACATTGCAAAATACATTTAGTTCATATTCAAGAGTTCTCCCGGTCTTAACATTTCCAGAATCACTCCAAAGCCCAAAGTGTTCTCTGAGTCTCAAAGTAAACCCTTGGCTGTAAGCCCTTTTTAAAAAAGGCAAGTTACATACATCCAATGTATAATGGCACAGAATAAACATTTGTATTCCAAAATGGAGGAGCAGGGCCACAGAAAGGAGAAATGGAACCAAAACAGGAAATTCATCAGGGTAAGACTTTAGTCCTGCAGCTCTGCTTCTGGCACATGGTGGTGGGATGTGATTTCCAATGGGGCTTGGAAGCCCTGCCTCTGTGGCCTGGTTGATTGCAATGGCAGCATATAGGTTCTTCTGGCCTGGCTCCATGACTCACAGCTTGCATTGTTTCTCACAGTTATTTCATGTTTCTGGCATCTCTAAATCTCAGGATTTTTTTTTTCAACATTGGCTTTACCCTTACAGCCTGCTTGTAGGAATTCAGAACTTTCTATGAAGTCTGGAGGAAAGACTCATAATCTCTATTTTTTTTTTTTTTCTGGAAAAGCCAGTTTTACTTAAGTGCTGAGATAGACAACCAGAAGCAAAGGTATTCACACCCTTCTTAGTCACTGCTGCTGGGCCCTTTGCAATAACAGCTATTGGGCCTTCCTCTATTTGGGCTACCACTGGGTCTGCCTCCTTCTGAGATGCTGCTGATTCTCCTTCATCATGGCCACTGCTATCCCAGCCTCCATTATGGGCATAACTTTCTTCTTCCTTTCACCTACCTTACTTTCTTTCACAACACCATCTTTCTGGGCCCCAGCTTTATCTTCCTGACCAAACTGCAAATCTGCAAAATCTCTCTGCTTTACTTTTCACTCCTGAAATTCAATGTATATTTCTCTTAAGATGTACATCAATATCTACAATACAGTTTCAAAAATGTACTATTTTGAGATTTTCTCCACCAGTTTAATCAACAACCCATTATCTTTAAATTAGGCCTCACACAAGTTTTAGAACTTTATCAGCAAAATGCTGATAAGTTCTTTGCCAGAATGTAAGAGGTTTTTTTTTTTATTTATTTCTACACCATTTTCTTATGGAGTCCCCTTTGCCCTCTGAAATCTCTTGAGCACAGTTTCTACCATCTGCATTTCTATCAGCATTCTGGTCCCTCCAGCTTCTTCTCACAAATCAATTTCAATGACTGATGATCCACAGGGTCAAACTTGGAAGTAACCCTACCTCTCTGATTTCTATCTTGGTCATAAATTTCACTGCCATAATCCAAAGTGACTAATCATGCAACTTAGAGAAAGGGAAATTCATTAGCTCACAGTATTTGGAGATTTAGAGGTTCAACCCATGTCAGGCAGGTGTGCAGAGCTCAGAGCATGGTGGCACAAAATAGTGAGAACATGCAAAGCTCTGCTCTCACACTATGGTGGCTAGAAGCAGAGAAAGGGAGAAGAGTGTATCATATATAATCCCCGAAGCCACACTGCCAGGAACCCCTACTTAGCAACCAAGCCCTTCTGACAACATTGCTATCTTGTTTGCATGAGGGACAGGGGAAAATTTTAAATCCAAACCACTACATGGCACAATGAACTTAACTTTCAGCATCTGTTCTTCACCATCACACCAGTATTTAGCTAGGAATAGTGCTGTACCATTTAAAAACTGCATACATGTCCTAGCCACTCTTGCAACTAGATATGGCCTTGTACTTAAATTCTTGGCAGTGAGAAAGGATGAGGACTGTCCTGTGGGACTTGTAAAATGTCTCCTTAGCCGGGAATGGTGCATGCCTGTAATTCCAGCTTCTGGGAGGCTGAGACAGGAGGGTTGCAGTTTGTGGACAGCCTCAGCTACTTAGTGAGGCCCTTTGCAACTTAATTTTCAAAATAAAGAATAAAAATTAGGGCTGGGGTTATAGCTCAGAGGTAGAATGCCACTGGGTTCCATCCCTAGTACCACAAAAAAATATGTCTCCTTAAAGAGAGGAGCTATGAATTTCTTCACCCTCTCTTCTATCCTGTTTCTTGAGGTGCAGATGTAGGAGCACTAATGGACTCTGCATGTAAAGGAGACACACCAGAGATGATTCAGAGGCAAGCTGCATTGTATTTTGGTGCATGGATATATCATGGAGTCCCCATAGAAGTATAGGATCAGAAAATGCAACCTCCTTTAACTTGAAAGAAATAAGTTTCCATTTACTTCATGTTTTATATATTGATAGTCAAACCATTCTAACTCATCCATAATGTACCTCCCAGCTCCCCCCAAAAAACTCTAATAAACCAGGAAACTATAATTATTTGTTCAAAAACTCCTTTTGACTCAACTAAACCTCCCCTAAGAGATTGTTCTTGCACTCAGTAAAAGGATGTGTCCAGGATAACCATTATAAGAGTTCTTTTTTTATGCATGATGAGAACCAGAGGTAGGAAATGATTTTCCAATTAGAAATTTCACAGGCAGTGGGGAAAAGTTGCAAGATTTTATCTACCAATATACTAGATAAGCAAGGTATTTACGAGGTTATATATTCATATGTCAAAGCTCTGAGGGAAGGTCAGCAGTGATATACAAGGAGAGTAATCACAATATGTGCATAACAAAAGAAAAAAATGTTCTTCTTAAGTCTCTTCCTACAACCCGAAAATACCTCACTTAGTCCCAGGTTGGGAATTGATCAGCAAGTTCCAAAAATACAATTATATTCTTTCTGTATCTTGACCTACCTGTCCCTTTATCAGCAAATCTAAATTAGATGAATTAGGAAATTTGCTATTCAAGTATTTTTTTACTTGGTTTTCCAATTTCAGATACTACTGTGTTCAGATGCGATCTTTATTTCTTCATGGAAAGACATATATAAAGAAAAGTCTTAATGTTTATTTTATATGACTTATAAACAAATGTTCATTTTGATCAACTTAACCTGTTATTTCAAAGATACTCATAATTCATTTAAAAACAAAGATTCTATAAAGAAGGAAATAAAAAAGCATAGTAGGTTTTCCAAATTATAGCATATTTTAAAATATCAAATTGAATAAATCATGACAATGTATCTATACTTTTGTGACTGAAGATGTAGTACAAATCATATTTGCTACATCGCTGTATATCTTAGAAAAGTAAGCACCAAAGTTGATTTATGATTCACATCATACATCTTTTATCAATTGCAATCACATGTGTATGGCACAAAAATTAACTTTCCATCATTTCTGAGAAGAAAATAAATTGTTGATAAAATAGGTAATCACTCAGTATTCAAGATACCCAACAGGTAATTGACCTGCAGCTTTATCTTCTTTAGTCTTATGAGAATAATTGTCCAGAAATGACAAATGTTGCCAACCATTTCTCCCCCTAGACAATGTAATTGTGAAATAGCCAATTAGGCTTTGAGCTTCAGATCAATATCTTGATTGCTCTTTAAAATGAAGCATTCTTTTGATAGTGGCCAAAATTAAGGGCTACATTAAGAGGAAGGTTTTCAATAAGTGATTTAGTGCTGTGTCCAACAGTGTAATTAATGGTATGTCTATAACACTGCCAGAGCATTAAGTGAATTTACTAACAAATGCTGCTACGTTTTCACTTGTGCTTTGATAATTTGCTTTACATTAATATAAATGAGGTAAAATTAACACCAACTCTCCAAGTATAGCAGCCCATGTAATTTCATTGAATATTTTTCAGCTGCTCTCAAGAGATGCATTTATTTCCAATGATAAGAAAATGAGAGCAAACACCATTTTAAAATTTAAAATATATAATTCTGTGTACACTTATAAATTTCTAAATAATTTCTGTCACCTCTCTGATGCAAGACAAAGCCTCTTAAAATATCTTAAAATTTAAAAAAATCTTAAAATTTAGTTTTAGTTGATATTTTTATCTTAAACAATAAAAGATGAAGCCCTGAAGAAAACAGTATGCATTTTCTTTTCTTCTTTTTTTTTTCCTTTGAGTGTATTCCTTTTCTGTTCCAGGCTTCCTAGAGTTGGCTTGTGGGTCTTTGAGACCAGACATTGAAAATTTCTTCACATCCTGAAAGCTGCAACCCATAGCTCTGTGGCTATCACCATGCCACAAAATGAATATATTGAATTACACTATAAATGCTATGAATATCATTTAGATTATCACCAAAAATGAGAGAAAAAAGAAAAGTCAAAAATCTTATGAATGTTCAAAGAAGGCAAAAAAAGAAAAAAAAGATAAGACTGAGGGCTAACCCCTGCCATAGACAGCACCATGCTGAGAAAACACAAATGAAAATGACAATTAAGATGCAGGCAAATAGAAACACTAATCAGAAGAATGAGCCAAAGACTCCACAGGAGCAGTACCAGCCTATCTGCTGGACAGAGAAAAGTTCTGAGCCAATGTACTTTCCAACATGATGACACAAAAATGAAAAGAGAAGGCACGAAAATAGGAAGTCCTTCGCCTGAAGTTTGGGCCCAGGGATAAACAAAAGTATTAAAAGTAATTTGAACAGGAAAGAAAAAAAAAGGGGTGGGGGAGGATGGTTTGTAAAGTCTGCTTTGCTGGAGATGGCTTTATGAGAAAATCATCTAAACATGAATGATTGTCAATGGGCTTATGTTTCAAGAAGGCCCATCTAATACATTGTGACCTAAAAGCCACCTTCACTGGCTAATACTCGATGTAAACAAAAATTCTCTCAACCCCACTGTATATAACTTTGGATATTATTGCCAAAGGTCTAGTAATTGAAGTGAATGTGACGGTGTTGGGCCTTGTAACACAAACAGGAAAGGTTATTTGGGGAAAATATGTCCAGGTTTCAAACAATCCCCAAAATGATGTGTGCATAAATGCAGTCATATTGGTTTGATAGCAGTTTCATACAAGTAACTCTGACTAAAAATCAATCAGAAAAACCACCATTACTGTGATGGTTTTTAGTAACTATCAAATGGCTTTAACATATCTGAAGTCATCAAGAAAACTATTTATTAAAATTAAAAAGCACTAAAATGCCCAATTTTACAAATTGGTCTTGATTTTGGGACAGTCTGAGAGCTTCCATGTTAGTAAGACTGAACAATTTTTGTTGTTGTTGTTGTTGTTGGTACTGAGGTTCCTGGAAGCCCTTCTACCTCCGGCTACACTCCCAGACCTGTTTTTATATTTTTATTTGAAAATGGGTCTCTTAAGCCAGCTGAGGCTGGCTTCGAACCTGCGCTATCCTCCTGTCTCACCTCCCAAGCATGGGGATTACAAGCATGTGCCACCACGCCCGGTGTAAGACTGAACAATTTTAAAAGCAAACTTACAAATACTGGCATCTGCATTAAACAGTGCATATTCACACACACACACACACACACACACACACACACACACACATACACACACACAAACCCTTCTGTTTTTTCTTTATGATACTAACGTTGGAACCACCAAGGGGCTTTTCTACCACTGGGCTATATTCTCAGATCTATTTTATACTTTATTTGGAAACAGGGTCTCATTAAGTTGCTGAGAGCCTCACTAAGTAGCTGAGGCTGGCGTCGAACCTGTGGGATCCTCCTGTCTCAGCTTCCCAAGTGCTGGGATTACAAGTGTGAGCCACCACGCCCGGCTAACATAGGACTTTCTTAAGTGACAATGTCACTTAATTCTAGGAAATCTGGAAAACTACTTGGAAATAAAAAGTTGGTTTACCCCATTCTGGGGGGGGGGGTAACTAAGAGTATGTCACTACATTTATTGTTATGTACTTTTATTTGGATTTTGCTATTTTTTTGTCTAATGTCCTACTGAAAGAGTATGGTTACTATAGAGTCCATTAAATAATAGGAGTTACTCAAAAGAAAAAATTTCTTTTAAAAAATTTATTAAAAGTATTAAGACAAAATAAAAGATAAAAATTAAAATTTTCTACTTAAAGAGAAACTGAGCATAAAATATTTACAAATAAAGCAAAACTACAAAAATTTAGGAAGCAGAGAACATATGGGTTGAATTTACAAGATAAAGAATATGTGGCATTATTACTTAAAGCAGTGCTGAGCACAGGGTAATGTTGGCTAGGAATTCTGTAGGAGAGGAGAGTTTTGCAATGCTGTTCTGACCTGGCCACAACATTAGACAGATTGCATGACAGAGAACTTGGAGTAAATCATTCCAAAGCATATTCTAGTTTTCTCTTTTTATGGTGTTTCTAAGCTCTTTAAAAATTAAGGGCATAAGTTGCATTTCTTTTTGGGCTAAAATTAAGCAACTTCTTACAGGTAGACATAGAGGTGTATGGTGACAGGTATATTTTTGCCTATATTTCACTGTTTACATTTCTAGAGCAACTGATATCTAAATAATCAACAAAAATTTGAATTTGATTCACAATTTTGGAAGGAAGTATGAAGGGGAAATTATTAATATCAAGGTACACAAACTCTTTGAAGCATGGTTCTGCTCTGTTCAGTTTTCTAGCAGAAAGTCCAGGTGAAGGTGTTTGGATTGAAGGTAGGTTTTATGCAGTGAAGAACTGAGAAAGCAAACATTGTTCTCAGGAGGAAGAGAATGTGTCATATGGGTAACAGGCAGAATCCAAATGGCAGATGTACTCTGTCCTGTAGAGGCATTCTGAATTCATATTTTTGTGCCGAGTGGAGAGGTGTGTGCACTGTACCCAGCTTATATTTACTTGTAAAAGAGAAGCAAATTTAGTCTTAGAGGAGATTGGGAAAAAATTCCTGGGAAGGGACCTCTGTGTTTTGACTCTGGAATCTGTTACTTTTGGCTGCAGCCCCAGTGCTCTGATTCTAGCCTGCCTCCTGCATGCTGGGTTGCTGGCAAGGAGAAGCATTGCTTTACCTAATCCCCAAGTAATACGAACAATTCCAGTGTTCTCACCTGTGTATGACCTTGAAGGTGGTTAAATGTTTTCAACAGCCCCTCGTCCAATTCTGGAATCTATAGTTTGAATTTCATTTCATTTTTATTAGATGAAAGACAGAATTAGACCAATCTTCATACATGGACACCTAGACAATTTTAGGCTGAATCTCCTAGTATGTGAAAGTAATTATATATGAGGCAATTTAAAACCTCATGCTGTGTTTCAAAGCTGGGGTAGAAAAAAATAAAACAAAGAGTCTTTGTATAAAAGTTGCCATGGACTTAAACAAGAGGTTTAAACTACATTGTTCTATTGTTTTCCATTTCTATCACCATTAAGGGGATGGTATCACACACATAAAAAACAAATTCTTCTACCTGATAAGGACGTGACTCCAAGATCCTCAGTGCTGCCGCCATCATGGGTCTGACATTTGTGACTTCAACTTTCTTTGAGATATTACACTGTATGATGTTCTGAGACTTATTTTAGGAAATGATTCCATGGCGGGGCACTATTAAAATAAAGGTGGTATCAGGATGGTGAGAGTATTGACTATGGGACTGTGGGTAGAAGAAAAGAGAGAATTTGTAAAGGTTTTCTAATGAAAAGGAATTGACAACCCCTGATTTTCCTGACTGCAGGGAAGGATGACTCACTTTCCAAGCATGGGCCTCTTGGGAGTGGTGATGGTGGTGATGATGTTAAGGAGGTCAGAGGGGGAGCTCAGTGACAGAGGGAGATGAGTGGGGCTTTTTTCCTTTGTTTTGTTTCAACATGGTTAAAGTTGTATTGAAATGTCTAGGTCAGCATTTCTTGGGTAGTTGATGGCTTAATGTTGGAGATATAGAAAAATTATATGAGAAAGGACTACTACCTTTGTGAATAAGAGCTTATTGAGGAGATGGAGAGAGAAAAGCAGGAGGCTTGAATCTGACCCATGGGAAGATAGACAGCTGCAGGGTCAGGAGAGAAACTGGAGAAGGTGGTAAAAGGGTAACATAGAAAATGACAAGAGAATAGGTTGATTTTTTTTCTTACTAGCTTGAAGAGGGAATAAAGTAAATGTAGAATTCTAACATCAGATACCTTTTTCTCTGGCACTTTTTCTACTTACCTGTAAGATTCACTGTGTTCCTTGGGAGCTGTTTCCCTCTAGATTCACTCTCTAGACTCATTTCTCTCTAGTTTCTCATGCTCATACCTTAGCATGACAAAGTAATGGAGAAGAAAGAAATTTTTTCGATTGAGAAATTTTTTTCTAAATTTTATCATATGCTACTAAGTACATATATCATGTCAGGCATGAAAATGCACTACTCAGATCTTTTTTTTATTATTATTTATTTAGTTATTTAGCAGGTTTGGGGATGGAACTCAGAGGCATTTGACCTCCGAGCTATGCCCCCTGCCCAATTTTTTATTCTTTATTTTGAAACAGGGTCTCACTGAGTTGCGAGGGGCCTCACTAAGTAGCTGAGGCTGTCAGAGAACCGCTATCCTCTAGTCTCAGCCTCCCAAATGCTGGGATTACAAGCGTGCACCACCACACCCGGCCCTCAGATATTTTTTATAAGAAACTATTTGAGGTGTCAGATTGACTTACAGGCCTGGCTGTACCTCTCTGGATGTACCACTGCATTGAAGTTAATCTTTCCCCAGGATTTTCCCAGTCAGGGACTAACTACATTGAGGGTATCATTGTAGACCATTTTTCTCAACACTGGCTACTAGGTATCTTCTACTTGGAGATTTTCCACTGGCTCGACAAATTTTCTAAGAACTGCAGTGCTGTCTGAGGGTCTTCCCACCCCTTCTGGTCTTTTCTTCTTTAGCACACATTTGAGTCTGCTATTGCTACTACTATTTGTAGTATCTGTCCCTTTATTTTCCATGGGCATTTTTCCCAATATTTCTCTTGGTATCTGCATCTAACAGGAAGCCAACTTGTATCAAATGAAATATAGTAGTTTAAGTAGTTTACCTGGGCACTTTGTCCCTTAAAAACAAGAGGCCAATTCTTGAAATATTTATTTGTAGTGATTTTTTTGTCCATATTGTGACTTAATTGTATTCTATTTGAGTCATAGCTATGGAATTGGTTGATATGATTATTGTTAAAATTAAATTAATAAAATGATGGTCTTGTGTATCATTTCCAAAAATTTTAATGGAGGAAATTTAAAGTAGTTAATAACTTGTCCAACTCACGCTAATATTAAGAAGTGAGGTCAGAACTCAAACTCACTGGATCTTTCTCCATGGCTCTATATTTTCCACCAAAACAGAGAACCATGTACTCATATTGGCATGTAAGTATTTAAATCCCCCAAGATGGTTTCCTTTATTTACTAATTTAGGGAGAGTCCCTGTCCTTGGTGCTGGACTGCAAAGTTAAGAAAGGTATGTTTCTCAGCCAGGCATGGTGGCACACACTTGTAATCCCAACATCTGGGAGGCTGAGAAAGGAGGATCTCAATGTGAAGACAGTCTCAGCTTCTACTTAATGAGATCTTTGTAGCTCAGCAAAACCCTGTTTCAAAAAATTAAGAATAAAAAATAGGGCTGGGGGTGTAGCTTTGAGGTAGAATACCGCTGGGTTCTATACCCAGTACCACCAAAAAAAAGAAAAAAAGTAAGAAAGAAAGGTAAGTTTCTCTTCTCCCATGTCTTACAATAGTTAATAAATAAATGGGATTATTTCAACTATTTTGTTTTATTTAAAATAAGATGAGCCCACAGTGAAATTATAATTATACCATTGACCAAAACAGAGATCCCATTAACTTAATATTTTGAATAATTTTGTCCAAAGAAGGTATTCTAGAATTCTACAGAAAATATCACAAATTATGTAAAATATTAAAAGAATTACTACTGAATGATAGAAACACAAGCATAGAAAAGGGCATGAATGAGTTAACATACTTGTTATACTTTTAATTTAACAAAAATATACTGTAAAAATGAGCCAGGTGTGGTGGTGCACTCTTGTAATCCCCGCGCTTGGGAGGCTGAGACAGGAGGATCACACAGGTTCAAAGCCAGCCTCAGCTACTTAGTGAGGCTCTCGGCAACTTAGTGAGAGCCTGTTTCCAAATAAAATATAAAATAGGGCTGGGAATATAGCATGGAGGTAGAAAGCCTTTGGGTTCCACCTCCAGTTCCACAAAAAAAAAAGATGAAAAATATCTGAAATACAATCAATAAATGTAATGACTCACAGTAAAATCTTATGAAATTTGATATCTGAAAATAAAAATATAAAGAATAACTAATTAACTTTTGACAAAAGGAAAGTACTTGGCAAGCTTTGCTATACCAGACATAAAATAAACTATAGAATTTAAAAGAATTTAAAATAAAAGAATATTGTCTTAGTCTTCAGTGTGCTGAAACAAAAAACTCATAAAGGACAGAAATTTATTTTTCTCAGTTCTAGAGGCTGGGAGCTCTAAGATCAAGGCTATAGGAAATTCATAGCCGGTATTGTTTTCTTCTTTGTCCATAGACACTGTTTTGTCATCTCATCCTTACGTGGTAGAAGGGGAAAGGAGGTCTTTGGGTCCTATTTTTAAGGGCACTGGTGCCAACTGTGAGGGTGAACCATCATCATTTAATTGAATTTCAGTGGCTCCCTCTCCAAATGCCACTACATTGAAGATTAGCCTTCAACATTTAAATTTTAAGGAAGCACATTCAGTCTATAGCAAATATGATATTGGTATGGAAATCTTTTCTTGGAATAGAAGATCCCAGAAAATATTGTGATATATATGCAGCAATTTTCATTTGTAATAATGATGACATCTCTATGACAATAAAATTGATATATTGCCTAGTAAGTGGTATTTGGAAAACTAAAATTAAAATTTGGAGAACATAGTTTTGACATAGACTTAATCCTGTGCATTAACACATAGACACGTACAAACTTCAGCTGTTTTAAGAGCCAAACAAGCAAGTAAGTTTATGAAGATTACAGGTTGAAATATCAGGAAGTAATTTAATAATCTTTTAAAATTTAACAATGTTAATTTTAAATCTTAATCTGAATATATATATATATACATATATATACATATGTGTGTGTGTGTGTGTGTGTGTGTGTGTGTGTGTGTGCATAGAATGAAATTTATATCTTAGTTCAACAATTTTTTTTTGGTGGTACTGGGGTTTCTGGAAGCCCTTCTACCTTTGGGCTACCCTCCCAGGCCTACTTTTTATATTTTTATTTGGAAACAGGGTCTCTTAAGCCAGCGTGACTGGCTTTGAACCTGCGCGATCCTCCTGTCTCACCTCCTGAGCGCGGGGATTACAAGTGTGCTCCACCACGCCCGGCTTAGTTCAACAATTTTAAGAAAAAACTAGAAGATTTGACTATGAAGAGATTTATATTTTCTACAGGGTAAAAATAAAATAATAATCAGAAAAATTAAAAAACTAAGAACAGATAAGTATGATATATTTCTATCGTCTATATGATACAAAGACTAAATTTTTTAAAAATACTTAAGCTGTCAGGCATGGTGGCATATGCTTGTAATCCCAGTACTTTGGAAGCTGAGACAAGACGATCATGGTCTCGGATAGCCTCAGCTATTTAGTGAGGACCTCTGCAACTTAGTGATAACTTTGTTTCAAAATAAAGAATAAAAAATAAAGCTGGGGCTATAGCTTTATTATTTGAGTTGGGGTTCAACTTTTATCAACTTATATTGTAAAATTTACTGCTAGTTCTTTAGTGGTGAATGCAGTCATATACTATCATTTGGTCTGTAAAGTACCAAATGAGAGGATTGTTGCTATTTCCTGAAGAGAAGCTCAGTTCCCTGGAAGCCAAACCTTGGATTAATACTAGAAAACTAAGACTACCAGAGAATAACTACCTAATAAATATCCCTTAAAGTCAATCTTTTGTAAATGGGAACCAAATTTTATAGAAAATGTTGAATATAGTGTAATTATGGAATTTTCTTGAGAAAAAAGCTACATGTTATAAAAAGAAATTTACCATTCTTCTGAGGATGGGAACAAACCTACCATATAATCCAGCAATATCACTTCTGGGTATCTACCCAAAAGATGAAAACCAAACTACCAAACTAATGCATGTTTGTTTATGTTCATAGCCACACAATCACAATTGCCAAAATATGGAACCAGCTAAGATGCCCATCACAGATGAATGCGTTACAAAACTATGGGATATGTACACAATGAAATTTTACTCAGCCACAAAGCAGAACAAAATTACATCATTTGTGGGGAAATGGATGAAACTGGAGAACATTATGCTAAGTGAGTTTAGTCAGTCACAAAAAGTAAAAAAATTGGATGTTCTTTCTAATATGAAGAAGCTAGGGAGAAAAAGGGTAACAGGAAAAACTCAAGATGAGGAAGGAAAAACCATAGATGAACAAATAAGGCCACATAACTGAGAGTGATAGGAGTGGGAAAGAGGGAAATTTCCTAATGTACATGATGAACATTCACAAACATATCAAAGACAATCACTAAATCAAACATGAGAAGGAGGAAGGGGGAGAGAATGGGACGGAATTGGGGAAGGGCTAAATGAGTGATGTGTGCATGTGTGCCTCTATCATCTTGTACTCCATTATGATGTATGACTACAATGCACCAATAAAACAAAAAAAGAGAAATTTACCCTACATGTGGTAAAAATAGATTATAAATGCTTCTGTGGTTATTTCGTATCACTGCATATAGATTAAGACATTTTTGGTATAGCATTTTCAACATTTTATGATAACTTGATATTGAATGCCTTAATTATGGCTTTTGCAATCAAATAATTTAAACCTCATTTATCCACCAAACCTCCCTTAGTCTTTGAGTGATCAAACTGCTATATCTAGTTGAAATATCTATCATGTAATCATAGTTGTCACCTTTTTCTCTACCTATGTTAACTGGTTTAACTATGTTACATCTCATTGTAATTGTTTTTGTGATTTTAGTATTTCTCCGCTCACAGCATGAAGACCATTTCATTGCATGGAATTTGTGGTATCGTGTTTAAAATTAATTTGCATTGATATTGCACACTATTCCAAAACATGAGATTCAAGCAAAATATCAAATAAGAGAGACAGACAATATAGATGAGGAATTTGAGAGAATACTTTTAGAAGTGATCATTGCATTGGTTTTTACATCTTGACTTTTATTTATTTAGGCAATTTTGAATTTGTGAATAATATTATTCATGAATTTAACATATAAAATGTATTTAACATATGAAATACTTTGTTGATTATAATACTGCAAAAGTGATACAACCTCAATGTCTATTAATAAGGAAAAGATAAAACATGATATATGGTATAGACTGCCTTTGATTTGTCATTTATTAATTTTTTCATTTACTTGAAAAATATTTATTGAGATTTTAGTAGGCTCTAAGCCCGAAATTGAATTTCAGCTAAAAATTTGATTTACTGGGGAAAGATAGACACCAAACAAAGGAAGAAATTAATAGTTCAGATGTTTATGTCAGTAAAACAGAGAAAAGATCAGAAAATGGTAAAATCATTATTGTGTATGTGCCTAACAATAGGCAAAGTTCCAAAATATCCAAAATTGAATGGGACAACATTGAAAAGGAAACACAAGGTCAGAAGACTGATACCACCTGACCTCAAGTTTTACTATAAACTGCGGTAGCCAAGACAGGTTGGCAAATGATTAGACAAATAGAGCATTGGGCCAGATGGAGTGTCCAGAAATAGACCCACACAGAATAGTAAATTGGACTTTGACCAAAGAAGCAAGGAAATTTTAAGAGAAAAGGACATTCTTCAACAAATAATACTAAAACAACTGGCATCCATATGCAAAAATTTAAGGAATAATAAATAATATAGATACTAACTATACCTTTCACAAAAAAATCTCAAAATAGTGTTTTGAGATAATTTTCTAGTGTTTTCCATGGTTTCATCCTCCAAATAGATCATAGACCTAAATGTAAAATGCAAAATTATAAAGCTTATAGAATATTTTATATAAAAAATCTAGGTGATCTTGTGTTTAATGATGAATTTTAGATATAATACCCAAAGCATGATTCAAGAAAGAAAACATTTAGAAGAATTTCATTAAAATAAAAAGCTTCTTATCTGTGAGAGACACTGCTAATAGAATGAAAAGCAAATTGCAGACTAGAAGAAAATATCTGTAAAACACTTATCTAATAAAGGACTTGTGTAGAAAAATTACAAGGAATACTTAAAACTCAACAGTACCCAAATAATCCCATGGGGAAAAAAATAGGCAATGATCTGAACAGACACCTCACCAAAGAAGACATACAATGGAAAATATGCATGTGAAAAGATGTCCAGTATCACTAGTCATTAGCAAATTGCAAATTAAAACAGAGTTACAACCAACTATTAGAGTGACTAAAATTAAATAAGTGAATGAACTGACTGTTGCAAGCACTGGTGAGGCTGTGAAGTGGCAGCTTCCTACAAGATTAAATGATCTTATTACTCAATGAGTTGAAAGCTTATGTCTCCAAAAATAATAACCTGCAAACAAATGAATGTCTTTAGCAACTTTATCATCAACTCAAATTGGAAGTAACAAAGACCTTCAAAAAGTGAATAAAAAACAAAACTATGGTCCATCCATATCTTGGACTATTATTCAGTAATCAAATGAATTAGCTATAAAGCCACAAATGGAGGGGGGAGAAAAAAACTTAAAAGCATGCTGCTAACTGAGAGAAACCTATCTGGGAAGCCTACTTACTATATTAATCTAACTTTATGGTGTTTTTGGAAAAGGCATAGCATAGTGATGATTTTCTAGTGTTTTCCATGGTTTTATCCTGCTAGTATGCACCTGAAAACAACATAGTTTAGTTTGGCCATTTGAAATAATTAGATATGTTTCATTTTTTTTAATATCTGCAGCTAACAATGTTTTTTTTAAAAATATCACTAAGGTTTTAGGTAGAAATAACTATTGCTGTATGAAGATGGAGGAAAAAGGAATCATTAAGGGAATATTAAGTGGCATTTTGGGACAATGACAGCAGTGGGGAGAGGGGCTTCGCATCTGATTGTGTTTGGTAGGTTAAGTCCCAAAGATTTCATGATGGCAATGTATAGAGTACAATTCTAAAAAGAATTAAAGGTGACTGAAAAGATGCTTTACCATTTGCAGGAAAGAAGGAATACTGGAACAACTATTTATTGTTAATTGAAAATCATAGGTAGATCCATATTGATTTTGAAGGCATATATTGTTAACTTAAATAACTAATTTTTAATTATTGGAATATAACATCATATTGAGTAATACAAGAACATGCTCTACTATTCATTTTACAACAATTCACAAAGTATTTTTGTCACTCATTTTATATTTTTATAATAGAAGAAAAATATGGAAATAATATAAAAATATGCATGATTGTTATATGGATAAGGGAATTCTATTGTGAAAGAATATTTTATTTTAGAGCTTTCCAGTTCTCGAATGTTAGTAGGAGCTTAATGATTTTATATATTTTTTATTGGTGCATTATAATCATACATTACATTGAAATACAAGACTTGAGAGGATATATAAGCACACATCATTCAATTAGCCTTTATCCAATCTCCATCCCGTTCCCTCCCCATCCCTTGATCCCATGCTTGATAGGTGATTATCTTTGATACATTTGTTTACATACCTCATGAGTTTTAAAGAGATTCCATCCTCCCCCATCCTATCCCCTCTAATTGGTCACCTTAATTGCTCCTCTATAGGGCCCTTTCCTCAACTATTACCCCTTTCTTCCTAGTTTTTGCGAATTAGGGAAAGCATTTGGTTTTTAATTTTCCGTGATATTTCTCTGTGTATGCCACATTGCAAGTTCTGCTCCCACTCTTGATAGCCCTGGCACTGGCCTGGCCACCCGGAGGACTCTGATCCCGACCTCGCTGGCTCCAGCACAAGCCTTGCCTCATGCAGGCCCGGATCCTGGCCTCAATGGCCCAAGCACCGGCCTTACCCTTGGCAGGCTCCGATCCCGGTCTTGGAGGCCCCAGAACCAGCCTTGCCTCACAGCAGGCTCCAATAATGATTTTTTAATTGGGTAATCATAATTATGCAGAGGTATGTGTGCATGTGTATGTATATTTAAATTTGAACATACCAAATTTTATACCATGATTAATGCATAATATGTAAGCTTACCACGACAAATGTTTTGACTATTGTTCTTTTAAGTTGTAGTCAATTGAATATGAAAAAATGATTGGCTAGAGATTGGTACAACCCTGAAAGTCCTCAGAACTTGAGTAGGTGCCTGAATGAGTTTTGCAATCCCAAGATATACAGAAGGAACATGGATGTGTAGGGAACGATAGTGAGTTGCAAGTGGTTTGGAGTGGAAGTGAAGGATGAATTGTGACTCTAACCATTGGGAACAGAATAGGCAGGGCTGTGGGTATCGGTCATTATTGCTAGCTCACCACAGTCATCCAGATGGGATGAAAGAAAGCATCAGAGGGGAGAAAAACTAAGGTGAACTGGATCTTCTTTCTCAATATTGGGATGATGAGAAGCCCTACAAATCTTAGATCAATTCCAAGTAGAAGGAATAAAGGGGTAAGAGAAGGACATAATTTGGAGTTAAATTCACTTAAAATTCAGAACTAAACACATTTAATTTGAAAAGTGTTTGGAGAAAAGTACAAGTATATGTGTATGCATGTGAAAATGCACAGTATAAGAGGGTGGAGAAAGATAGAAACAAGGAGAAAGAGACAAGAGAGAGGCTTTTGAGGGTGAGAAGAACTAACTTTTGCATGAACATTTAGCTAATTTACCATTTAAGATTACCAATGTGTTTGTGTGTATGTGTGTATCTACATCAATACATCAATGTATATATATATGCATATACAATGTATATATATACCAATGTGTATGTATGTGTGTGTGTGTGTGTGTGTGTGTGCATGTGCATGGGGTACTATGGATTGAACCTAAGAGTATTTATCTCTAAGGTATACTCTCAGTTCTTATTTTTTATTTTCAAACAGGTTCTCACTTTGTTGAGGAGAGCATTGTTAAATTGCTGAGGCTAGCCTCAAACCTATGATCCTCCTGTCTCAGCCTTCCAAATATTGGGATTACAGCTATCTGTCACTTGGATTATTGATTTTAAGCTCATTAAATTCTGATGTTTACATTTTAGCGTAAAGGCTGTATGCCTTTGAAAGAAAGGATGAAAAAAAAATCTCACAAATATCAACGGTATTTTTCAGTGTTTTCTGGTTATCAGGGATTATACACACACACACACACACACACACACACACACACACACACACTGAAAAGAAGCTATTTGTTTTATAATTGATGGAAAATATAGAAAGGGGAAATGAAGGAAATACATTGAAAAACATGCTCTAAGCTATGTTTGCTTCACAATCTTTGCAGACTGACATTTCAAATTGTGACTAGAGAAAATAGGAAATAATTGCATTCAGTCTTCTACAAATATATGTGCTTGTGCTCCACGGAGTGACAGGTTGGGCAATGTGATGTACAAGTATAGATCCGTTTAGATGGACTCCTGTCTTCTAAATGGCACCAGTCAGCAGCAATTTCAGATCTTTTGTCTACAGCCCAAGCCCAGGGCAAGATCCTACTGAGGCGCAATGACCTTTTTTATTTCTTTTTTTACATTTCCATTAGTCTTTTTAATCTGTCTAATGCGACAAGTTTATGTCTGCTAGCATTGTCTTAAACTAACATTACTATGCCAGAATTTTCCAAACAGTTTAACAATTTGCCAGCTGTTGCTTTTCATAAAAAATGAAAGGTTGCATGTATTATTCAGCTGACTGTGGTGCAGGGATGGGCTGGGGTGGGGGAGAAAAGTGCCTGGAATGGAAATTGTAACTTTCCAGTAGGCTAGTGACGTTAACTTTACCGATTTTCTTAGGGTGTGGATACAGTCGAAAATAACCGAAGTGAAACTGGAAACTCAGAAAATTGAATGTTTTCTGAGGTTACTTAAAGGCCATTTTCCTTTTGAGATATATTATGTTTTGTTACTGAAAATCATTTTAGGTTAAAATAAATTCCTCCAGACTTGTTTTTCATAAACACAGACATCACACACACACACACACACACACACACACACACACACACACACACACTTTCTTCCATTAAAGCTTATTTCATGTTTGTGTTCTATGCTGGCTCCAAATATCCACATTTGCCCAAGAACAGGATTAGAAGCAACTCAGTTATTAGGGTGCATGGTATGATTGACTTTTGTCATGAATAAGGGAAATGATCAACTAACTTAAACAATTGATTGGCTTTATAATGGTTAGTTGTGATGAAAGTAAGCCACAAAATCCGAGTACTGAATGGGGAAAATGATGCCCTCAATTTCTATAAGTCTATTAACCTGAATGAAGAATATTAACATCCACAAATTTACTTAGGTATATACTTTGGGATTTGGGGGAAAGTTACAAAACGTCTATTTTGAATACACAGATACTTTATATCAGTTTGAAGTTTTTATGCCCCACATATAAAGATTGTACTCTCATTACTAGACAGATGCTGAATGCTCACATAAACAGAGTAAGTATCTGTTCTGAGAAACAATATGGCCTATCTGTATTCATGTATGGAAAGGCAAGAGAGAACATTCATAAAACACAAGAACTCATGTTCAAACAGGAACCTATGAGGTATAAGGCAAGGATCAAAAGCACTTCAAAGACAGAAGAATAAAGGTTGTGCAGATGGGGAGAGGGGGTTATATATTTCTATCAAGTTATAAATAGGATCTTGTTTAGAGATTATTGACTCAAGCGAGTAGTACTTCACTAAGGTCTCTAAAATGAACTCCATTTTTTATTATCATTGAGTCAAGAAGAAAGAGAGGATTTGAGTAACGTTAGAGAATTTTCACAATACAAGTTGGAAAATCTTTGCTATTCTAGAATTTAATCTCTTCCTGAGTCAGTATAGATTTTACATCTCCCAATTGGGTTGTCATTTCATCTGTGCTGACCCTGGCGAGTTGCCACCATTGTTTGTAGGATTCATAATTGTGCTAGTAGGAAAGAAACGAGAAGCCTGGCTGCCTGATGGAGACGTTTCTTCTCTCTCAAGGTCTCGCATTTGTGTACTGGTGCCTGCACTTCATAGTCTTCTCCTTGCTCAAGCTTTGGCTCTCTGCTATTTCAGGGCTGGGATTGCTGACTGGATTCTCATAGCAGACTACAATGATATGCTTTCTGGGTTTGGGATACTTCTGGACTCCTTGTTCTAGGCTCAATCTCAACTGCCCTTTTTGATACTTTCGCTTGAGTTAGTTTATGAGGTATCTACTTAGTCAAAATATTAGAGTGATAATTAGTTGGGGACAATCATCTTGCTCTTAGTACTTTTTATGGTACTGGGTATTAATCCTAGAGGTATTCTACCACTGAGCTATATACCCCCAGCCCTTTTTAAAAATTTGAAACACAATCTTATAAAGTTATTGCACACTGGCCTCAAACCTGTGATTCTCCTGTCCCAGTCTTTTATGTACTGGGATTATAGGCATGTACCACAGCACCTGGCCAACTCTTAGTTCATTACAAGCAGCCAGGATAAAACTTAATGTGATAGAACAATGCCAACCATCCCAAAAATCTTGCCCATGTTGTAATATCTGGCATTTGTAAATTTGTATGTTGCAAAGGTACTTGACACATATGGGTAAGATCTTGAAGTAGGGAGATTTTCCTAGTTTATTCATGTGAGTTTTACAATATTATGTTGTAAGAAAAAATATATAGTCTTCACCTTTTTTTTTTCTGGCACACAGCTCCTCAAATCATCGGGATGTTTGGATTTATTAGTGTCTTTTGAATAGAATGAGATGACTGGGGGATGGAGGGCCCTAGAATTCAGGATGGAGGAGAGTCTCCAGAAAAACCAAGGCCTCATTAGAGGCTAGGACACTTAGTCCCATTTTCTGGCCTCTGAGTAAAGAAGAGAGGTTAAAGTTTAAATTTATCTCTAATGGACAGTGATGGAATCAATCATACTTATGTTGTAATGTCTCCATAAACCCCATAAGATAGGATTCAGGGTTCCAGAAAGTCAAATATATACAGGGTCCTAGCAGCTGGCAGGCAACTTTCAACCTAGCTTCCTCTGTGTATCTCTTCCATCTGGCTGTTCATCTATACCTTTTGTAATATCCTTTATAACATATCAGTAAGTATAAATAAAGTATTTCCCTGAATTCTGTGAGCACCCTAGGAAATTAATTGAACCTAAAAGAGGGGATCATAATAATCCCAGCTATAGCCAATATTACAGAAATACAAATCCCATCTTAGAGCATATAATTGGCATCTGAAGTAGAGCAATCTTGAGGGACTGAGCTTCCCATCTGTGGGCTCTGATTCTATCAACAGGCAGTGTCAGAATTGGACTAAATGATAGAATCCCACTTGAGGCCCACTAGGGAACTGATTAGTTCCTCATGGGGAAATATCCCCACCCCTTTAAATTACTGGAGGTGAAGCATTCTGTGTTGAGTGTGGAAGACTAGGAAAAATAATTTTCAGAGCTCTTTAAGACTAATTTCATCCACTAATAGGAGTAATTAGTTACTTGTTACCACATTTGCCCCCAATTAATTATGATGCTTAGTTTTTAACCTTATCATTCAGCTTTGGTGTGATAGAACTTGATTTTGATTTTTATGTGAGCAAAGCCTTTGAATATATTAAGTAAATAGATTTAATTCAACCACAGTTAGCAAGGTACTGCTGTTCCCAGTGCAAAATGGGCAGAGGGTAGGCAAACAATAGAATTTAGGAGTGCCATGACATTATTGCATCAGCTTTAGTAGCAGGAAACTTGTCATGGTTTGGATTTAAAGTGTCCCCCCAAACCTCATGGGTGGGCAATGCAGCCAGGTTTAAAATACAGTATGGCTGGAGGAGGTGGATATCTGTCGGCATGTCAAGGTACTATATTTGACCCTGGCTACTTCAACTCTGCTACCCTGCTTTCTCCAGTCATAAGCTAGGCATGGTTTTTCTTCATCTGCCATGCCCTGAGGACCTACCACCAAGTGGCTTCTGTCTCGGAGCTGGCCAACCATGGACTAAAAAACATGAGCCGCAATAAACCTTTCTCTAAGTTGTGCTTGTCAGATATTTTGGTCATGCAATGGGAAAGCTGACTAAAACAAAACTCCTATGTGTTGAGTCTAGAATCATTAAAGATAGAATTAATACATTAAACAGAAAACACCCAAGGCACAAACATCTGAACATGGCACCAGTGGATGCTATAGTACAATTCTAGCATTTTGGAAATCAAAAACAATTTATTTACATGGGCAATATCTCTGTCAATAATTTTCTCCAAAATTTTTGATGTGGACAGAATAATGAAGAAGCCATCAGAAGAAAAAGTAACATTAAAGTAGAAGTGTTTTTCTCCGCAATACCCCCAGCAATACCACGGCACTTCATCACTTTTCTCCTTATTACTATGTTAGAGAATAATACTATTATCAGCTTTTATAAAATGACTTGAAGCCTTGTTTAAATGCTATTTTTATTTTTATGTATTTAATCTACAACTTTTCACCAATTCGACTACATAAATAACTTTAAGCAGCTTTATAACAAGTACTACTCACTATAAGGTTCTGAGTACCCTTGTTATATGTGCTGGTTTATAAACTTGTTATAAACCTTTTATCATATCATTTTTACTTTTAATTTTTTCTATCATCCTCAGAATTTATCAATGATTTTTTATTTGGTTTTAATGCAAGTATCTCCCTAATAATGAAACAAAGAACATGCACAACTCTGCCATAGTAACACACTTCTGAACTTGCTCATTACCAAAATCATATACATTGAAGAACATTTTATGCATATTTTCAACAATGGTATTTTTCCAAAGTTGCTGCCGTAGCTCAAGTAAGAATAAAGAGTTTGCAGTAATTAAATATTAAAAATTTTTAAAGAAAGTCTTCAGACCTTTTATCTGAAGACAGAAAGTATGAGATCATGATGATAAATGGAGATTGTTTTTACTAACTTGGAGACAGGGAGTCCAGGTCTTTTATAAAACATAAAAGATGGGAGTCTTTAAAGGGAAAGATAACTAATGTTTAACAGATGTAACACTCTCTTAACCTTTATTGAGGGGGAGTAATTGTTCCGGAAGAGTTTCTGATATTAGCTTGCCAATACTGTCACTCATTTACACACACACACACACACACACACAGACACAGTATACAATAGTCCTCTGTAACAGTTTGAATTTATTTATTTATTTATTTATTTATTTATTTATTTATTTATTTATTTATTTGTTGGTGGTACTGGGGTTCCTGGAAACCCTTCTACCTCTGCACTACACTCCCAGACCTATTTTTATATTTTTATTTGGAAACAGGTTATCTTAAGCCAGCAAGGCTGGCTTCAAACCTACGTAATCCTCCTGTCTCCACCTCCCAAGCACGGGGATTACAAGCTTGCACCACCATGCCCAGCTAACAGTTTAAATTTAGAATGTCCCCCTAGCACTCATGGAAACAAGGTAACAATGTTGGAAGTGGGGTTTGTTGCTATGGGGGACCCTGGGAATGTGGCCTTAGGGGTTATAAGGTTCCTTCTCCCTACTCTTTTTCTCTGCTTCTGGCCTCCATGATGTGAGAACAGAGCCCTTTCTCTCTCCTTCTTTCTGTTTCCTGCCACCATGCTCTGAGCTCTGTAGACCCACCCTGAAAAGCACTGAATCTCTAAATCTTCAAAGTCTGTAAATAAACAAGCCTTCCTTTTATAGTCAGTTATTTTGAATTTTGGCAATGAGGATGGTGACCAAGAAAGGAATTGGTATCTGAGGAGCAGGGCTATTGCTGTCTTATCATGTGTTTTGTGAGTCTTTGGAACTGGTTTGTAAGAAGAAGTTGAAAGGGCCAGAATGTGGCTGGAGAAGCAGAAGGTAGAGACTGCTCAGGAGATTTTAGAGGAGAAAGAGGACTCCTTAAAGAAAGGGACTAGAGGCTACATGTGTTACAGTTTGACAAATAATTTTTCTACATTTGCCAGTGTCCTAAAACTTTATGTGAGGCTGAATTCAAAGGTGATAGATTGATTAAAATAGTAGGGGAAATCTCAAAACAGCAAAATATCCAAACTGCATAATGTGTGATGAAGTGAGCCTAGGCCTTAGCTTCAGTAACACCATGATGTTACCCTAGGTGGCCTCAAGGCTACCAGCTAATGTTCTTCAGTCTGAGGAAAAGGGTCACCAGGAACCTTGCTAGTCACACATAACTGCCTGTTTGGCTTCTGTAACTCCTGCTTAGCTTGCATTTGCAGAGTAACAAAAGCCATTAGAAACTTTCTATCCTTAAAACAATGAAAAGGTGGATAATAGAAGGGACTGACATGGGTTGTTGAGCTCCTGCACAATGTTGTTTCTGGCTTCTGTACTTTCTGCTTTACTCGCACACCCATTGAAAGAAACTGTTCATTGTCTATTTTATTGGAACCTAAATTCTGAGCTTGTAATTTTGATCTATAAAAGGAGTCCTGTGCTGGGCATGGTGGCGCATGCTTGTAATTCCAGCACTTGGGAGGCTGAGATGGGAGGATCGTGGTTTGTGGCCAGCTTCAGCTACTTAGTGAGGTGCTTTGGAACTCAGTGAGATCCTGTTTCAAAAATAAAAAATAAAAAATAAGGCTGGGGTTGTAGCTAAAAGATAGAATGCCATCCTCAGTACTACAAAAAAAAAAAAAAAAAATGGAGCCCTGAGAAACAGCTTGGGATTGTACTCAGGACTAAATATCCTGTAGTGTAGTTACTAGCTGGCTAATAAAGCCTTTCTATTTATTTGGCTTAAACTAAGTCTGAGTGGTCTTTTCTAGTGGTCACTCTAAAACAAATGTATATTGGTGTCTCGATTTAGTGAATTACACACTGGAAGAAAGTAAAATGGATGGAAAGAAAGGAAAAGCAGTGGCCATGATGGAGGCGGGGCCAGAAGTTGGCCTGGATGGAGGTGTGGCCACACATGGCCCAAGATAGAGGCAGGCCTAGCTATGGCCTGAAGGGAGGCAGCCCCAAGGCTGTGAAGACTGTGATTGAAAAGGACCCAGTGGCAATGAAGAAAGAGGAAGTGACTACATTTCCTTCTGATGGTCAGTATCAGCACTCACAAAATTCTGACTTTGTTGGAAAAGAGTGGTCATGAAACCTTCACCCAAACTTCAAAGAAAGGCATGGGAATCCAGGAAATATACGGCAAGGTCAGAATTCCTGCAAGCAGGCCCAAATGTAGCAATCTGTGAAGCTGTGAGCGTGAAGCCAAGGTTGTAGGGAATCTCTCTGAGACTTAGAGATGACAGAAATGTAAAATGACTATGAGGAAAAACTGCAATATGAGGGCCAAGGAGCCAGGCTAGAAGGACCAGTATGCTGCCCTTGCAGTCAACTGTTCCACAGGAGCAGGGCTGCCAAGCCCCCTTGGAGATTACATCTCACCACTATGTGTTCTGGATGCCAGAATTAGATGCCAGGGATTGAGTGGAATGGTTTAGGTTAAGAATATCCCCCCTAGCCCTCATAAAAACGAGGTAGCCATGTTGGAAGCAGGCTTGGTTGCTAAGGAGAGGTTTCTGGGAGTGTAGCCTTGAGCATTAATGGTTCTTCTTCCCCTGTTCTCTCTCTTTTCTCTCTTCCTCCAGCCTTCATGATGTGAGAGCATAGCCCATTCCCTCTCTCTCTTTCCCTCTCTCTCTCTCTTTCTCTCTCCACTTCCCTCCTCCATGCTCTAAGCTCCATAGCCCCTGATTAACAAGGACTGACCCTCTAAATCTCCAAAAAATGTGAGCAACAAATTTTCCTTCCTCTACACTGTGTAGTAAGTTGTTTGGGATTACAGATATGAGAATGTTGGCTTAGATATCCTCTATTATTTATCTTTCTTTTTGAAGTTTCAGTTATACACAGTTAAGTATGGTTCAAATGTATTAAATTTAAAATATAAAAAATAATCCAGACATGCTGGTGCATACCTATAATCCTAGTACCTGTTATTGAAGGATTGGAGTTTTAAGGCAACTCAGTAATTTAGCAAGATCCTGTTTTAAAATAAAAAGTAAAATAGAGCTGGGGGAATGTATCTCAAAGGTATAATGCCCCTGGGTTCAATCCCCAAAACCAAATACCAAAGTAAAATAAAATAAAACAAAGAACTTTAATAAGACAAAGTTTCAAATAATTTTAATTGTAGTATATTGTTATAATTGTTCTATTAGTAATTATTACTGCCAGTTTATTACTATGCCTAATTTTAAAAAAACTTTATTATAGGGAGGTATGTCTAGGCAAAAATACTTCATATGGGATTAATCTTATCTGTGGCTTTAGGCATTCATTTACTAGCATCTTAGAGTCTTTTTCCTATTAGATGATTGGAGGGCAAAACTACTGTATTATTAAAGAAGTTTTATGTTTCCCCTATTACAAGAGAAAACAAGACAGAGAAAATGCAGTGGTCATAAAAGAATGGAAAGCAGGATCTTTCTTTCTTTCTTTCTTTCTTTCTTTCTTTCTTTCTTTCTTTCTTTCTTTCTTTCTTTCTTCTGTGGTAATGGGGATAGAACCCAGGGCATTCTACCCTCCGAGCTATATTCAAGTCTGATTTTTTTTTTATTTTTTTTATTGGTACACTCTATTCATGCATTGTAATGGGGTAAAAAAAAAAAAAAAAAAAACAACAAAAAACTTCTGTATACATACACGCATTGCCCAGTTAGCCCCTACCCAATCCCACCCCATTCCCTCTCTATCACTCCTTCCCATGCTTGGCTTAGTGGTTAACATCTAATATCATAGCAATTTATCCAAAATTAACAATGATAATCTCACATAACAGATTCATTTGTCTGATATCAAGCTTTTGATCACTTAGAGATAACATTTCAATATTTCTTTTTGTTTTCTTTCTTACCAGAGGATATTTATTTTCTTTTTTTAAGATGAAACTATCATACATTTATTTATTTTTAAGAAAAAAATCTACCCTAACATGAAGTATGAATCTAAATACCCAAAAGAATTTCAAATACCCAAAAGAATCTCAAAAAAGAACAAAGCTAGAAGATGTACATTTTCTGATTTCAAACCTTGTAAAGCTACAATAATTGAAACAGTGTAGTACTGCTATAAAGGCATATATTATAAAGATATATATATATATATATATATATATATATATATATATATATATATATACCAGTTGAGTAAAATAAAAAGCCTAGAAGTAAATTCTTCCATATATGGTCAAGTGATTTTTGACAAGGTTTCCAAGAACATGTGGTGAAGGAAATAATAATCTTTTCACTAAATATTTTTGAAAAATAATAATTACATGAAAAAGAATAAAATTGGACCCTTATCTAACACCATGTACAAATATTAACTCAAAGTAGATAAAAGACCTAAATGTAAATCTTAAGACTATAAACTTTTAGAAGAAAACCTGTGTCATAGAACTTCACAACATTGAAATTGGCAATGATTTCTTGGATATGATTTCAAAGTCACATGCAACAAAAGAATAAACAAACTTTCTAAAACATAAAAAAATATTTTACATCCAAGGACAATGTAAACAGAGTTAAAAGTTACTTATAGAATGGGATAAAATATTTCCAAATGCTATATCTGAAGGTATATTAATAATCCAAATAGAAATCCTAAAAATTAGCAACAATAAAAGCAAACAATACAATTTATAAATAGGTAAAAGACTAACATAAATAATGAATCTCCACAGATAACCAATCTTAGTTGTCTGTTGGATGGAAAATCTTGTTTCTCTGGTTCTGGTGTGTATTACCTATTTCTTTTTTGTAGTCAATCTCTTTGAGTATTTTCTCTAGTTCTGGCTTTGAAGACATAAATTTCTTCAGTTTCTGTTTGTCATGGAAGCTTCTTATTTCCCCATCTAATTTGATAGATAGTTTTGCTGGGTAGGAAATTTTTGGCTGAAAGTTGTTTTCTTTCAGAGTTTGGAATATGTTACTCCAAGCCCTTCTGGCTTTCATGACTTGGTTTGGGAAGTCTGGAGTGATTCTAATTGGTTTGCCTCTGAATGTCACTTGACCCTTTGTTTTTGTTGCCTTTAAGATTCTCTGCTTGGCTTCCACATTGGTCATTTTGACAATTATGTGGTGTGGGGATCCTCTTCTCTGATCCTCTCTAAAGGGAGTTCTATAAGTTTCCTGGACCTGTGTATTGACCTCTTGCTCTATGTTTGGAAAATTTTCTGCTATTACTTCCTTGAAGAGATTATTGATCCCTTTAATTTTACCTTCTTTTCCCTTATCTATTCTGATTATTCTTAGGTTAGCTCTCTTAAATTGGGCCCATATTTCTTCAATGTCAGATTCCTGCTGTCTGATTTTTTTTTTCTAAGTTATAAATTATGCATTCGTTTTTGGAGTGATCATCTTCTAGGAGCGAGATTTTATTCTCCATGTGGTCTGAGTGCGCTAATGGAGCTGTAGTGGACTCGGTGAACTCACTGCTGCTGCTGCTGGCAGTATGGCACCGCTGCCATGCCCTCAGCCATGAGGCTGGCATGTTTCTTCTCTGGTTTTGAGCTCTGCTCTAAGTCCCTGCAGGGTGTGCTGAGCCCAGCCCCTGGGAGCTTTAGATGCTCCTTGCGCTGAAAAAACTGCTGAACTGAGCCCAGCTGTTCTGCAGCTGCTCACCTCAGCTCATTGTCCACCCCTCATCTCTGGAATCTAGTGCCTTGTTGAGTGTGCTGGTCTGGAGCCATCTAGTGTAGTTACCGCTGCCGTCGGCAGTATGGCGCTGCTGCCGCGTCCTCGGCTATGAAGCTGAAGTATCTCTTTGGTTTTGAGCTTCGTTCTGAGTCACCCTCCTCTCTGGAGCCTGGTGCTGTGAGGGAAAATGGCGCGGACGCAGCTCCGCGCCACGGCTCCGGCCGCAGCACTGCAGGCTGGTTTCTTTTCTAGTGTCTGGTTGTTCTTCCAGCCCTCTTTTTCTCTGTCCCTTGTATTTACAGTTTTTATTTCTCTGCTGATTGTGTTTTCTGGCTATGAAAGGTGCTGATTTTGTGGTAATAGAGATCAATTGTTAGCAGGACTCGAAAACGCCACTTTTCTCTGTCTCCATCTTCCCGGAAGTCCTCTCAATTCTGATTTTTATTTTTTACTTTGAAACAGGGTCTCATTGCAGAATGCCTCACTAAATAGAGGAGGCTAGATCCTGATCCTGCTGTCTCAGCTTCCCAAGTACTGGAATTACAAACATGCATCACCACGCCCTGCTGAAAAGGAGGATTTTTAGATAGTGGTAGGTAACATTTTTTTATCTGAAGATTCATTTTTCTTTTCAATTACATCATGATTCTTTTTAAAAAAATTTTTTTATTTGTGCACTGTATTCATACATCATAATGGGATAAAAAAAAATCTTGTGTAGTCATATATGCACACATATTCCAGTTAGCCCCTACCCAACCCTTACCCCATTTCTTCCCTATCCCTCCTTCCCATGCTTAGCTTAGTGGTTGACATTTAATATTATAGCACTTTATACAAAATTAACAATGATAATCTCACATAACAGATTCATTTGTCTGATATCAAACTTGTGATCACTTAGATATAACATTTCTTTTTGCTTTCTTTCTTACCAGAGGATATTTTTTCTTTTTTTTTTTTAAGGTGAAACTATCATACATTTTTTTTCAGAAAAAAATCTATCCTAACATGAAATATGAACTCTAAATACCCAAAAGAATCTCAAAAAAGAACAAAGCTAGAAGATGTACATTTTCTGATTTCAAACCTTGTAAAGCTACAATAATTGAAACAGTATAGTACTGCTATAAAGGCAGATATATAAAGCAGTGGAGTAAAACAAAAAGCCTAGAAGTAAATTCTTCCATATATGGTCAAGTGATTTTTGACAAGGTTTCCGAGAACATTTGGTGAAGGAAATAATAATCTTTTCACTAAATATTATTGAAAAATTAGAATTACGTGGAAAAAAATAAAATTGGCCCTGTACCTAACACCATATACAAATGTTAACTCAAAGTAGATAAAAGACCTAAATGTAAATCTTAAGACTATAAACTTTCAGAAGAAAACCTGTGTCATAGAACTTCACATTGAAATTGGCAGTGATTTCTTGGATATGATTTCAAAGTCACATGCAACAAAAGAATAAACAAACTTCCTAAAAATAAAAAAAAAAATATTGTACATCCAAAGACAATGTCAACAGAGTTAAAAGTTACTGAAAGAATGGGATAAAATATTTCCAAATGCTATATCTGAAGGTATATTAATAATCCAAATAGAAATCCTAAAAGTTAGCAACAATAAAAGCAAACAATACAATTTAGAAATAGGTAAAAGATTAAAATAGATAATGAATCTCCAAAAATTTTAACCAATAAACACATGAATATATTCTTCTTTGCTTAGTTGTCTGCTGGATGGAAAATTTTGTTTCTCTGGTTCTGCTGTGTATTACCTATTTCTTTTTTGTAGTCAATCTCTTTGAGTATTTTCTCTAGTTCTGGCTTTAAAGACATAAATTTCTTCAGTTTCTGTTTGTCATGGAAGCTTCTTATTTCCCCATCTAATTTGATAGATAGTTTTGCTGGGTAGGAAATTTTTGGCTGAAAGTTGTTTTCTTTCAGAGTTTGGAATATGTTACTCCAAGCCCTTCTGGCTTTCATGACTTGGTTGGGGAAGTCTGGAGTGATTCTAATTGGTTTGCCTCTGAATGTCACTTGGCCTTTTGTTTTTGTTGCCTTTAAGATTCTCTACTTAACTTCCACATTGGTCATTTTGACAATTATGTGGTGTGGGGATCCTCTTCTCTGATCCTCTCTAAAGGGAGTTCTATAAGTTTCCTGGACCTGTGTATTGACCTCTTGCTCTATGTTTGGAAAATTTTCTGCTATTACTTCCTTGAAAAGATTATTGATCCCTTTAGTTTCACCTTCTTTTCCCTTATCTATTCTGATTATTCTTAGGTTAGCTCTCTTAAAATGGGCCCATATTTATTCAATGTCAGATTCCTGCTATCTGATCTTTTTCTAAGTTATAAATTATGCATTCGTTTTTGGAGTGATCATCTTCTAGGAGCGAGATTTTATTCTCCATGTGGTCTAATAGCTTGTTTATAGTTTGAATTGATGCCTTTACTTCAATGATTGCTTCCTTTATTTCTTTTAGAGTCTCTCTAAATTCTTTTCAAAAGTCCTGTATTATTTCTACAGTTATATTTCTGATTCTATCTTCTGGAGATCTCTGAATTTCTGTGTTATCAGGTTCTGATATTATGGGTTGTAGGCGTTTATTGCTCTATTTTTGTTCCTCTTTCCCATGATTTTGGATGTTTGTGCCTTTTCTGGATTCTTCCCTGGGTCACCACGACTTCCCTTAGGGTGCTCTGGATCTCAAGTTTGTGGTAACCTCAGACACCACTACTACTTTATTGGGTTGTATTGTGAAGTCTCAGACCCAGGGAGTTAATCATGGCTGCGTGAAACCGTGGGGGTGCCAGGCTGGGCGTTTTCCTATTGGGAGCTGTGACTCGGGTGTGGTATCTCTGCCACCACTACTCCTTTGCTTTGGACTGCAAAATCTCAGACCCAGGGAGATTATCCTAGGGATTTCTCCACCGCAATTTTACTCACGGTTATTGTGCATGCTGTCACAGGCATGGTGGACTGGCCTCAGCCTCTGGCAATATGGCGCCACTGCCACGCCCTCGACCGTGAGGCTGGTGTATTTATTTTCTGGATTTGAGCTCCATTCTGAGTCCCTGGAAGGCATGATGAGCGTGGCCACTGGGAGTTTTCGTTGTTCTTTGTGCTAAAAGAACTGCTGAATTACACCTGAATTATCCGCAGCTGCTCACTTCAGCTCCTTGTTTACCTTTCCACTCTGCAGCCTGGTGCTGTGATGCATGATGTATTATTTGGTACAATATGAGCTAATTCTGTTTTATACATATAAGGATAAAACTAGCCTTAACTAGTATTTTTCAAATTATCAAATGGAGAATATATAGATTCATAAAAATTATTACCATTATTGGAAATGATAGCTACTGTATTTGAGCACCTATTAAGAGTTATGTCCCTAAAGATATTATATATAGAATGAAATCCTTTCTAAGTAGACGTTACTAACATTCTGCATATAAGACCCAAAGATGTTGTTAGCTTCCAAGAGGAAAAATTCATATTCAGTAGCTAACCCTTGGATTCCTATGTTTTTTTCATATAAGTAAGCTACAAATACCAATGCTCAGTGATAAATACTGTTGAGTTAGCAGCAGCATATCCATTTGTGAAATGTACATGCTCTAAATGCATGTCTAAATAAACATTTGTTGGATAAATAAATGATATTGAAACAGTACTATAACACTGTTCTTTCTTTTATTCCTTGGGGCCCTTACTCAAGAAAAAGGATAAACAATTTCTAAATAATTCATTCAGAAGTATTTATGGCATGTTTCATATGTGCATATTAACATATGGTTATGGACCTTGTCCATCAAACAAGAAATAAGGACATGCAACAAATGTAGTATTATACAAACTTTACTTTGGCATCCAAATAAAGTAACAAACATAAATAGAATGCCCAGGAGAGCAGCAAAGATAAATACATGGGGACTATTAAGAAAGGATGTATAAAGACATTTGATTGAAGATGACCCTTGAAAGTTAGAAGAGTTTGACAATATGAAGATTAGGTAGACCATTCTAGGGAACCATGTTTTCATTTTTAAAAGTACTGAAATAATGATTGACCATTGCTGTGATTATTTTATAATCATGGAGAAACATTTCTTTTCCTTTGGTGGTAGTCAGGGTTATACTTTTCTGCCCCACTGGTGTTAGGCTTGGCAGTATGGCTTATTTTTGCTAATGGAATGTGTCAGATGTGACATATGTCCAACCTGAGAAAAAATTTTAAATAAAATTTTATGGTTATGTTTGACTCCTTGCTCTTCTCTGGAAATAACAGGTATACTACATACCTGGCCTCTGGCCTGACGTGAGTTACAATCATACATGTAAAACGTGAGCAAGAAATCAACATGTGTTGTTTTATATGCCACTGAGATATTTAGATTGTCCCTGATATAGCATAGGTCAGTGAAAAAACAATATATATATAATGACATTTGAGGGCAGCCTGTAAATAGTCCTGACTGAAGAAGAGGGTTTACACTTAATTCTAAAGTTAAATAAAATGGTGAAGACTTGAATTTAAAGACCTGAGCTTTATCTTACAGAATCCACATTGGTTGACAATTCTGACAACTATTTCTGTGATTTAAAAAGTAGTATTGGTTTTATTGGGACAACATTGTTAATAAGACCCATTTTTTATTCACAGTAATCAAAAGTGAGTACTTCTCAAATATTTTTACTTATGGCCAAAGTTAATGTTAATAAATAGATCCCATGACTCTAACTCTTTTAATTGACATTTGTATTTTCCCTTCAACCACCTCTCATCTGGATTGTCATTATGGAGTTAATGGGACTAGACATCTCCCTCAAAGATAAGATAGAACTAACAGGTTTATGTTGGGCTGGTATTTTCATGGCTTCTGTCTGTTTCCTCATTAAATAACCAGAGGACTGGCACACATTTAATTTTTAGGAATTTCTTCTTTTGTCTTAGAAATTATTTCTTTGAAATGCTTTTCAAAGTAAATAATATTGTGGGTTGGACTTAAAATGTGCCCCAGACCTCATGTGTTAGACAAGACAGCCATGTTTGGAGGCAGGGCTTGGTTGTCCAGGATAAGTCCCTGGGAATGGGCTGGGGACAGTGTTTACTCAGACCAGCTGCTACAGCAGCAGATTGCTTCTCCTCTTTCCTCTGTCACCATGAGCTGATACAGGCTCTCACCTTCTCTTCATTTCCTGCCATGATGCTCTGAAGACCTGCAGTACCCTGGCTCTTGCTTGGAAGTCAACTTAAAATTGACTAAAATTTCCAGAAGTGTAAGCAAATTAATTTCTTTTTCCTCTAAGTTTTGGCTGTCAGATGCTGAGAATGCCTACTAATACAGGTAATAAACTTAGTGAATGTCAAATCTATCTAGCCTTGTTAGTCAACTTAGCATATCTCTAAAGCAATGACATGACTAATTCATTGTCCAGACTGGAACACCAATGAGAACAAAATTGTTCTGGTTTAACACACGTAAACTGAAGCAATCTAGGGCAAGGCTATACATGTGGCCACCCACTGAATAAAGCAGCTGAACTGTCATACTCTTCAGTGTTCTCTCTATCTTCTGGGAAGAATAAAAGTAAGCCTGCACCCTTAATGCTGCCCCCTTTCCATGGATCATGTGTTTCTTTCACCCTCCACCTACTCACCAGCTCTCGAGAGAATCAAAAGAAAGTTTGGCTAGTGCTATACCCTGGACCCAGTGACTAACTCTCCCTGGGAGAATTTCCCTGAACAAATAAAAATTTAAATTCTCTTCAGTATAGTAAGAGGAATAAGTTTGAATGGTTATTGCTTTTGTTGTCAAAAGACATGCGAAATACAGTGTGTTTTTTTAAGAATTAATAGTTTTTACCTGATATTTCCTTTCCATTTTCTCTAATGTGAAATGTAGTGAAAGCAATGCTATTAATAGTGCTAAGAAAACTGTCATTGTTAAAACATGTTAACTGCTTTTAATTTGACAAATTTTTCAAAATGGGATATTTGCAGAGCAATTACAATTATTCAATAACTTTACTCAATATCAGCTCTTTAAGGTTAGTAACTATGCAACGTCTTATCCTGTCATTCCCAGGTTCTAGAAAGATTCTTAGCACACAATAAAGGTTCCAAAGTCCTGGGTAAATTCATGAAGAAATTAAAGAATAAATATAACATCATTTAAAATAAACCAATATAGATAAAGAAATCAAAACTATTTTTATGTCTGTCAGGAGTTGTAATAGAAAAGTTTCTGGAGATTAAGAGAAAGGATCTTGATTTTGAAAATTTGGAACAATTTTAATAATCATAAAGTGTTGGAAAAGACATGGAAATAAAGTGAATAAACTCTGAGAAGTCAAAAACAAAGACATATATTCCTCACAAATGGAGGAGAAAGTTATTCAGATCAGATGATCTGTTCTTCTGAAGTAACAATGATCTAGTGCTTCATAGACTGAAATATCTACAGGTAGATATTTTTATATGATAATAATATAGATATATTTAATTAATTATGTAAATGTATAATTATATTTAATATAATATGTAGATGTATTTATATAATACATAAATATCAGATATATATTATATATAATCTAAGTTAATATGACCATCAATAATTTCTGTTTAAAATTTTTCCAATTTACATAATACTTTTATTCCTACAAATAATTACATTTTATTAGACTATTAACATATATAAAAATTATTAGAAAATACTAAATTTATTCTTTAAAAAAACATATTCAATGAAACCATATACCAGGAAAATAATATAGTAATATACTGTTTTTAAATGCAATAAAGGGAAGCATATAAAAATATATTCTTAGATCATGTCTACTTTTTATGTCAATAAGTATAAATCAGCTAAATGTCTCTATTGAAATAGTATTTGTTGAAAAATAAGATAATATACAAAGATACACATAGGCATACATATAATTAACTCACACTCAGAAACATAAAAATAAAAATATTTGTATATACACTACAGTCATATTTAAAATAAAAAGATAAGAATCATATTCAAAATAAAAAAGTTAGGGTATATAACATTAAATTGGGAAAAGAAAACTTAACAAAGATAAAAGTAAGACAAAGTAAAGATTTTCAGTTATAAATCTGTTTGCCAACTAGCAATTCATGAAAATTTATGAGTGTCAGATTTCAATTTACCTCTATAATCCAATGAACTACATTAACAATATAATATGTAAATATATATAAAATTTACTAATGAACACAGTAGACCATTATGTCAAATACTGAACTATGTGTACTTTAAAGAGTCTTTTCAATTTTTCAAAGAATATGAAAAAAATGGTCATTTTGTCTGTGCACTAAGAAAATCTAGTATATTCCCATAATTAGACAATCAATGTAGGTAGGCAGCCCTTGTTCATCACAGTGAAATATAATATAAATTAATAGGTTTATTGGTTATTTATAACATAGACACACAAAGTTACTTTCTGATTTAATAGCATGTTATCAACTTAACACTCTCTAAGGCCTCAGTGTCAATTAAGGCTCTGCTGGGGACCTGACCATTTTGAAGCTCAGGTGGTTGTCTTCAGAATTCAGTTCCTCATAACTTGTTGGACCAAGAGCTGCAACTTTGGCTATTAGCTATAGCTCCATCCATTATTCCTTTTCATGTGACTCTGCCCTAACATGGATGCTTACTTTATCAAAGCCAGAAACGGTAAGAGTCTTTCCCCAGATAAGTTTATATTTTTTGATATCATTATATCCTCCAAACCTTATTCTATTTATGAAAAGCAAATCATAGGTCCTGCCCAAAACGAAGGAGACAAGACTGTGAACATCAGGAGGTGGGATCACTGGGGCTTTCAAATCTGTCTATCAAAGTAATTTAACACCAAAACCAAGTTTAAGCATGTCTAGAAATTATGAACACAAATATTAAGTATTGGAACCTAAAACAATGATCAGAAAAAAGCCAAAAGTTTAAATGGCTTCAGTTAATATGCAAAGCCCAATATCTTCCTATTCTTGCAATTGACATACAGATATATAAATTTTTGCATACATAAGAGTATCATATATAAAATATAACATAATGAATTTTGTAAGAAAGTCATGAGACCTTTCTAAGACAATTGTAAATTATGATATGAATGAATAAAAATTCATAACTCAATTTTTCTTGCAGCTCTGGGGGTAGAATCCAGGGGCATTCTACCTCCAAAATACACTCCCAGACCTATTTTTATTCTTTATTTTGAAACAAGGTCTTACTAAGTTGCAGAAGGTCTCACTAAGTAGCCAAGGCTGTCCATAAACCATAATCTTCCTGTCTCTGTCTCCCAAGTCCTGGGATTACAAGTGTGTCAACACAGCCAGCCCATAACTAAATTTTCATGAAAAATCACAATGTAAAATTTAACTCTCCTAAAATGAATACACAATTTTAAGCTACCTCTTCTTTGAATTCTTGAATATGAATGTTTTTGTAATAAATACCTTTATAAAATAGGTGAAATAATATATGCCCTAGAAGAGGAAAAGGATATAAAAAAATAACAGTAGGTTCTAAAATCAGATCCTTAATATAAATCTACATATGGTATAGGAAAAGCAATAGATAAATAATTCAGAAGAGTAAAATAAACTATTAAGGCATAGATCATGGTGTAAGAGAATTAATATAAAGTTGCAAACTAAACATTTTAATATGTAAATACATGCTATTATGTATGCTAACATGTTTTGGCATTATTGTTAATGAAGATAAAAATGTAGGACTAAAGTAAATTCTCATCAATAAAGGAATGATGGAATAATTTATATTAATACATTATGTAGCAGGTGAAAATTTAGGATAGGTTAATTATCTTAGTTATATACAAGAGCAACAAGATTCTGGAATAGTATGATCATATTTTGTAAGACAAAAATGAGTATATATATATATATATATATATATATATGTGTGTGTGTGTGTGTGTACATACATACATATACACATATATGTAAGACAAAATGAGCATATATGCATGAGTACTTATGTATACATGCATATTTATTTATGTATATAAATATATGTATATATGTATACAAAGTAACCATACACATATACACACCCCTGGTCGTATTTTTTATTCTTTATTTTGAAACAGAGTCCCATTAAGTTACAGAGTGCCTCACTAAATAGCTCAGGCTGGTCACAAACCTGTGATCCTCCTGTCTCAGTCTCCCAAGAACTGGAATTATAAGCATGTACCACCACATCCATTATATGAGGATGATAAACCTAAAAATGAACATAAATTTTTTGTCTGGACCTCTTTGGAGTTGAAGAGGGGTAATTCATGTAAATGAAGACTTTAAAAGGAGTGGCATTATAAATTATACTTATTTTATGTTTAAGAAAAATGAAAAAAAATTAACTTTTAGATTAATAAAGGTCAATATGTTAAAAAATACACCAGTGAGTTTGTGAGAAAGAGTAGTTTCTGAGTTATGAGTCAAATCTGGTACATCCTTTATAGCTATTTGATAAAATATTTTAACATTTACAATAAATACACCTTTTTTTTTTTTGGTGGTACTGGGGTTCATGGAAGCCCTTCTACCTCTGGGCTACACTCCCAGACCTATTTTTACATTTTTATTTGGAAACAGGGTCTCCTAAGCCAGCATGCGCGGCTGGCTTTGAAAATGCGATCCCCCTGTCTCAGCCTCCCAAGTGCAGGGATTACAAGTGTGCGCCACCACACCCGGCTTAAATGCACCTTTTAAAAGAGTAATTTTACTTGTAGAAATTTTATAATGTCAGCAATTATAAATCTCTGAAATGATTAGAAATAACTTAAATGAACAGCAGTAAGGTCTAATTATAATAGTCACGACACACACATTCATACAGTGCAACACTTTTCAGCAAAACAAGGAATCTCTTTTAGAGTAATTGTCAAAGTATTTTGTGAAATAAAAAATGTAAGATACAGAAGAATGTATACAGACTTCGACTGTATCTAAAAGTGTGTGAATGTAAGTGTGTGTGTGTGTGTGTGTGTGTGTGTGTGTGTGTGTGTATGGTTTATATATATTGATTACCTCTGCGTGTTCTGAGATGGTGAGTTGCCTCTAGATAAGAAAACAGTAGCTGGGAGGGTGAGTGGAACCGATTGCCTTTGTTTCTGTTTAAATTTTGTAACTTGTGCCTTAATTATTTATTTAAAACTAAAATATTTAAAAAATTAATCTAAGGGTTTAAAAGGAAAGTGTGCTTGAATATAATATAATAACAATATAAGAATAGAGGGGCTCTATTAGGATGATTAATTAACATGCCTTTCTAATATTCTGAAATCTGTATTTGTAAAACATTAGAAACATTCTTCTCTATAAAACTTTTAACATTTTATATTTTTAAAAAGTCCCTTCATTTCAGAAATAATCTCGGAAACCATTTGAAGTTAAAAGCACTCTTTGAATTAGAACTGAAACAGAAAAGACTACCAGTACATTGAAATGATTAAAGAAGTGTGATAATGGATTTCCTGGAGCTCACAAGTATATGTCTTGGCTTGGCAGTTTTAGCTGAGATTGAAGTAGAAAAAGATATACTTCTAGAATCTGATGTTCTTTCCTGGCTTTTTCTCACCAAACAAGAAAATCGTGAATTTTCCCTGATATCTTCATGTAGGGAATGGCAAAACAATCATAGCTGGTGAAGGTTTAAATGATTCTCAGTTGTTTGCTAGAGTGTAAAGATTTTAGTTTTAAAATTCTTAATTTTTTTCCAAAGTGGAGCTTAATTTTTGAGATTTTACTTTAATTAGTACCCTATGGTTGTTTTAGTTGACGTCTTTTGAGTTGTGCTTGGAGTTTAGATAGTTTGATGATTCTTACAATAAAATAGATCTGATGTTGTAGGTATTTACCATATGTTCGTTTTTTGATAAGATGGTAAATATGTCTATTTAATATATGCTGGAATAAATCATATCAGTATAGAATTAACTCTCAGTAATATTTATGTTATTAATGTGATATTTTAGCAATATGTCACCCAAAATTCTTTGAAGTGCCAATTTGCTTAAAGATTTTTGCATTTCTAAATTATCAGTGATTAACATCACATAATACTTCCAAAATAAATAAGCCATTTTATTCTTATAGGATTTATATTTCCCATAAATTTCTTTTTAAAAACAACCATAGTTTAAGGTAGAAAAAAATTAAATTCAAAATGGCATTTCTTCTTTTGAAAATTGTCCCAAAGCAACAACAAGAATAAAATCCAGAATTATAGCCTGCATTTTCAGTAAAATAAGATCTAAGTAACCTCAAAACTGCAAGATATGAGAAGGTTACTAAATACAATGAGGGTCAATAACAAGTCAGTATTCATGCTGAAGTAGAATGCTCCTAGCTGTAGGGCTTTAACAAAGACTACATGTTTGAGTTTTTTAAAGTGATAGGCTACTTGGGTTGATTCTGTCTCCTAGTTATTATGAATTATGCTGAAATAAACATGAGGTATAGATCTCCTCTTGAACATGATTATTTTATTTCCTTTGGATATATGTCTAGTAGTGGCATTGCTGGGTAATATTATAGTCCTATTTTAATTTTTTAAGAACTTCCTTACTGTTTTATGATTATACTACTTTCCATTCCTATCAAGAATATGTAAGAGTTCCCATTTTTGCACATTCATGCCACTATTTGTTATTTCTTGTCTTCTTGATAATAGTCATTCTAATTGGGATGAGGTGACACTGCATTGTGGTTTCAATTTATATTTCCCTAATTATCAGTGATATTTTCATATATCTGTATTTTGAAGTCAGATTACATAAAAATTTCTGGCTTTGTTCTTTTTACCCACGATTTATATGGATCCTCAAGTATCCAAAGAAAACAGTAGCTGGGAGGGTGAGTGGAACCGATTGCCTTTGTTTCTGTTTAAATTTTGTAACTTGTGCCTTCATTATTTATTTAAAACTAAAATATTTAAAAAATTAATCTAAGGGTTTAAAAGGAAAGTATGCTTGAATATAATATAATAATAATATAAGAATAGAGGGGCTCTATTAAATGATTTATTATTATTATTATTATTATTATCATTATTATTAGTGGTACTGGGATTCCTGGAAGCCCTTCTACCTCTGGGCTACACTCCCAGACCTATTTTATATTTTTTTTGAAATTTGGAAAAAGGGTCTCAAGCCAGTGTGGCTGACTTCAAACCTGTGTGTCTCCGCCTCCCAAGCGCGGGGAATACAAGCGTGCACCACCACACCTGGCTTTATTTCTAATTTAGTTTGATTGTATTTAAAGGACATAGAGTCAAGTTATCTATCCAAACTTATTTTCTGATTGAAAATACGATCTGTCTTGGTAAATGTTATCATGCTCTTAAATAGGATGTACATGTCGCTGAAATCAGAGGTCAAGTTGTATGATTATCTATCTTCTCTGTCTTTACTGATTTTCCATCTAATTGTTCCACAGTTATTGAAAGAGGGATATTTGAATGTCTGAGTAGAATCATGATTTTGTTTATTGAAAAGTTCATTTTAACTAGTGAAAATAAAAAAAAATTGAAAGGCAAGATCAAATTGACCTCAGAATGGTATAATATACCACATCGTAATGACTTCTTTCTAAATCTACTCTGGTGTGTGTGTGTGTGTGTGTGTGTGTGTGTGTGTGTGTGTGTGTGTGTGTACTTTTATCCTTGAATGTTTCTAGGTAATATTTCACAGGAATCTGTCAATTATTATTTTCACATTGAGGTAAAAATTACAAGTAATTCAATTGGCTAAGAATTGTTCAATAAACTATGAATCTACATCAATTACCCTTGGCAATTTGGTTGCCATGCAAGCCATTTGTATTATGTTGTCAAGGGATAATTTGAAAGATGGTTGATATGGTGATAAAATTTGTTACACAATTGATATGTGATCTAAAAATAGAATTTCACTGAATAAAGCTCTTTAAAAATCTAATGTTCTTTTCACTGAAATATCATGAAAACATTTGCATTTACCTTCTTCCCATTCTATTTAGTAGTAATCACATAAAACAAATCCATAGGACCTTTTTGTCTCAAATTAAGATGCACCATTTATTAAAAGAACGTAGGAGACAGAGAAAGATTCTATCTAGCCCTCACCTTAGCTCTTATGTGAGGTCTTTGGCTGAATCTAGAAACTGACTTAAAGTAAGAGCTGATTAACAAGAGACAAGCACACAGTTTCATTATTTTTCCATGTACGTAGTGATCTTTACAAGAGAACAAAGTCTGAAGAAATGACCAAAGCATTATGCTTTTATACCTTTTAGACTAAAATAATAAAATTTTGAATGAGTGAGAGGACAGATAGATATCTAGTAAAGGATAGTAAATTCAGCTAAGAGGTATATGAGGGAGGGGGTAAGAAGATGTATTTGAAAGATATTTCAAATAATTTGTTTATGTGAGTTAATCACAGCCCCAGTTACCAGTGTCTAATGGCCACAGGTAATATGGCTTTGGTATGTGAAAGATATTCCTCCCAGGAGAATCTCTGTGGCTTGGCCCATTTAGGGAAAGACAAGTCATATGGCCCTTTCTAAGTTAGAGTTCCTCAATGTCGGGAATCCAGCCCGACAGCTGACGGGGCTTGGCGAGATGATGAGTACCGACGACTCGAACACAAACCCAGCAGCTGGGAGTCAAGTCAAGCGAGATCTCATTTATTTCTCTCCAAGCCATCCTTTATATAGTACCAAGCTATGAGGGGAATTTCCATGAGAAATAGCCTAGCCTATCCGGGATAAAGGTCACTAGCACGTAGTTTACAGCCAATCCCAGGCCAGTACATGAGCCATTCATGTGTGCGGAAAGCTCCTTTAAAGGTAGAAAGGGAAAAACCACTCAGTCTCCCCACCCATAATGAATAGGGAAACCACGCCTTCCTAGCTTCCTCCAGGCGCCATCTTTGCCCCTTTTTTGCAGAATCACTTTACTTAAAGTTTTGCTTTAGGCCGTAGGCTGCTCAGGCCGAATCTCCTTAGGCGCTATATAGAAACATCCCATCACCTCAAGTAATGTTAGTTTGAGATAATCAACATACCAATTCATTATATTTTGAGATGGTCTGTCTTTAACTTATTTAGAAACATGATTTTGCTAAGTAAATTATTTGTACATAAACATGCAGGAACCTACAGGACAACTATGTTCAGTCAAATAAGTCAGATACAGAAAGACAAATACTGCATGATCTCACTGGCATATAAAATCAAACAAGTTGATCTCATAGATGCTTAGAGTAAAATCATGGCCACCAGAGGCTGAGAGGAGGGAAAGGTGTGAGGGCGTGGGAAGAGCCTGGTCAGTGAATATTAGGTTATAGTCAAATTGGAGGAATAAAGTCTGTCCTTTTATGGCACAGTAGAGTGAATATCATTAACAATAATGCATTATATGTCTCAAAATAACCAAAATAGAGGACCTTAAATGTACTTAGCACAAAGAAATAATAAAAGTTCGAGTTAATAGACATGTGAATTATCCTGATTTGATCATTACCATATATATATGAATGAATATATATTCATTTAGAAGCTACAACATGATATTTTGATTCATATATATGTATATATAATCTTCTAAATATGTACAATTACATGTCAATAAAAATAGAGGAATTGATCTATAACAAGAGATAAAATGTTTTACTTTTGACATGTAAAGCTGCTAAAGGTTTCCAAGAATTAGATATTCAGATCAAAAGAACAAAGATTTACCAAAGCACTTTTGGCAGAAATAATGATATACAGAGTTAGACTTGAACTTTCTAAATTATAATTACTAGAAAGGGGATTACATTGTATCTATGAAACATAGATTTTTTTTCAATAAATGTAGTTGAAAGTAACAATTTTTATCTAAAAATCTATGTGACAATATCTATCACTGTTATATGTAAGTAATGAAATGATAGATTATATAATAGTTTTTATTAAAATGTGTCTTTTTATTCTCATATACTTAAATAAAACAATTCAGTATTTGTGGGAATGATGCTACAAGAAATATCTAAAACTTTTAAAGGAAAAAAAGCATGGGAAATTAAAAGACTTGTATGAAGCTAAATATACCTCAATTCATTTTGTGATATTATAAAGACATTGCTGGTTTAAGTGTTCTTAGATCGTTTAGAAGTAGTTTAGAAGTACAGGGTTCTGGAGATACCCTATCTAAATGATGTACTTTATGAAAACGGTATCTTTATATTTCAAGTTTCCTTCATCATAGAGAATTCCTGCCAAAGCCATAAATGCAGTGCAGGTTTCCTAAGCTCACTGTGGCCATTTAAAAGTTCACTCTGAGTATCTCACTTTGAATTCACGAAATCTCTGTGGAGACTTCAGCAAGCAAAATTGACAAAAGGAAACAAAATGTATGAAACATGCTTAATTCTTCCTGAATTCATAAGTTAGATAAATCACTCCACCCTTAGAGAGGAAGTATGATGGAGAAAGGTATTTCTTATGGAAAGTGGGAGTGGGCCATTAGGGAATATAATTTTACAACTTTTAAAATGGTATAAAAGTAGAAAAGTAGCCTATACAAAAGAACTGTCTAAAAAGAGACTGATAAAAGTTACTTCTTTTTCTATTTTGATGGATACTTCTATAGAGATTAAATGGTCAACATGTTTGGATAAATTATTAAAAGAAAAAATTCAGCAGATTGAAGGTAAGGTTATTACTAACATAAACTTAAAAACTACATAAATAAAAAGAAGAAATAGAAAAAATGAAGCTTTCATGTTCAGAGGCACACACTTGGGTAATGTCATTAATTTATAAAACAAGAAAACTATTATTATGAAAGTTTAAGAAGTAACTCAAGTTTTGTGGTGAGAGAGGGGTTGTGATGACTGGATGAGTATCTCAGGATGCCTGGAAAAGCTCTTTGCCTTGAGTCTTATAAAGCAGGGTCTTTAATGACTTTGTGTGTGTGTGTGTGTGTGTGTGTGTGTGTGTGTGTGTGTGTGTATTTGTGTGTGGGAGAGAGACAGAGACAGAGACACTGGGGATTAAACCCAGGGACATTCTATCTGAATTATATCCCAGGTTCTCAAGTCCTGGATTGTCAACTTTTAAATTCAGCCTGTCTCCTTCCCAGAGAGGTTCACTCTGACAGTCCTATCTAAAATAGGAATTGGTTATTCATTTCTAGCTCAGCCCTGTCTTTTCTTCATGGTGCTCATTATAGTTTTAAGTTCTGTTTTACATATTTGTTTGTTTGTTTTCTCACTTCTGTCCTATGGAATGTATGTCTCATGAGACAGAGATTTCTGCTGTATTGCTAATGTCAATCACAGAGCCAGATATATAATCAATTCAATGTGTGATTGACATTCAGAACCCTCAGCACCCTGTGACACCAAAGTTCCTTTTTGTGTGTGTGTGTGGTACTGGAATCCTGGAACCTAAGGCTTTTCTACTTCCAGGCTACACTCCCAGATCTATTTTTTATTTTATTTGAAAACAAGGTCTCTCTAGTTGCTGAAAGCCTTACTCAGTAGCTGAGGCTGGCTTCGAACCTGTACAATCCTCCTGTTCAGCCTCCCAAGTACTGGGATTACAAGTGTACGCCACCACGCCCGGCTTAAAGTCCCTCATCTAACGACTGTGTGTGCCAGTATCATCAGCTTCATTTATTGTCACCTCGTGCACTTCCTCTTGGACTACAATTTTAACATGGGTGACTTGTTACAATTATCGATTGATTTTCCTTTCTTTTCCTTGTATCCTCATCTTACTTCCTTCTTTCATCTGGCTAGTTTGAATCATTGTTCAAGATTTGGTTCAGGCAGCATTTCTTCCAGAATCTCTCCCTGATGTGTCCTCTTTCTCTAGGATTCATTAGTTTTTCATGTTTTCAGTATATCTTGAGGATAATCTCTCACACTGCACTTGATATGATTTTATGTGATCCTTTCTTTCTATTCAGTGAGTATATATTTGTATAGGCAAAAGAAAAAAGTAAAGAATACTATTGTTCTATCTACTGATAGAAAAAGTTGTTTAGAATGATCTCAATAATTCTAAAATCTGAACGATTACCTGAAAATCTTTCAGAGCTTTAAAAAATATAGGCTTAAGAGAAAATTAACTATAGATAGAATCCATACAGGACTACTATCATTTATCTGAGCTAAAATGGGTTCAGTTATTTATGTTTGAGCTCATTACCCAATTTAACTCTTATAGATTACAGTATTCATCTCAAAGATGAATATGAAAGTAAGACAAACAATTAATCTCTAATAGATTTTTCTCAGTGACTCAGAGCAGCAGTAACCTTTCTTTTGGATTGAAAAAAAAAACAAGAAAACTGTATCTCAAATGAGCTTAAAACAAGAACATTTATCTTAAAAGTAGCTCAGAGGTCAGGTGATCTCTAAACTTATCTGAAGACAACTTCATGAAGGAATCAGGTTCTTGCACCTCTCAGCTTTGCCTCTCTTCCAAGTCAGGTGATTTCAGCTTCTCAGGGTTTGCAAGGTGACTCTCCCAGTCTCCTGCATCACTGTATCAAATTCAAAGTGTGCCTTCATTTCTTCTAACTCTTCTTTTTAAGATCAAAGAATTCTTTTTCAGAAGCCTTCTGTAGACATCCCTTTCCTATGTTATTAGTTGACACTGGATGACATGTTCATTCCTAAACTGTTTACTGGCCAGGAGAATATGGTGCCAGCACTTGGTCTATTCTAGTTGTTAGGGATGAAAAAAAGTAGAAGCTATGAACATAAATATGCGTGCATTGGGTTTTTTTGTTGTTTTGTTTTGTTTGTTTGTTTGTTTTCATAGTGGTACTGGGGTTCCTGGAAGCCCTTCTACCTCTGGGCTACACTCCCAGATCTATTTTATACTTTTTTTTATACTTGGAAACAGGGTGTCTTAAGCCAGCGTGGCTGGCTGGCTTCGAACATGCGGGATCTTCCTGTCTCCACCTGCCAAGCACGGGGATTACAAGCGTGCACCACCATGCCCGGCTAGTTTGGTATTTTGGTTTTCATTCTTGTGGGTTATACTCAGAAGTAGTATTGCTGAATCAAATGGTAGTGCAGTTTCCATTCTTCTGAGGATCCTCCATACTGTAGCTACATAATTCACAATTGCCAAACTATGGAACCAGCCAAGATGCCCATCAACAGATGAACAGATTACAAAACTGTGAGATATGTACATAATGGAATTTTACTCATCCATAAACAGAATAAAATTACATCATTGTGGGGAAATGGATTGGAACTGGAGAACATTATGCTAAGTGAGATTAGTTAGTCACAAAAAGAAAAAGCCAAAGTTAGGGAGAAAAGGGGTCCTAGAAGATTAGACAAAGGAGAAACCATAGATGAGCAAATAAGGCGACCTAACTGAGGGTAATGGGAGGGGAAAAGGGGAAATTTCCTAATGTATATGATGTACATTCACAAACATATCAAAGTCAATCACTAAGCCAAATATGAGAAGGAGGCAGGAGAGGGGGTGGGAACTGGGGAAGGGCTAAATGAGTAATATGTACATGTATGCCTCTACCACCTTGTACTCCATTAAGATGTATGACTACAATGCACCAATAAAAAACGTTTTAAAAAGTTACAAGAATCGTACACTCTGAGCAGTGTATTGCTGAAAACTAGTGTATTGAAATGCATAGGAAACAGTAAATCAATACATCAAAATGAAGTTGCTGGTCATTTTACAAGTTAGAAATTTAAAAAAACATTGTGGATATATGTAACAATTACCTATATCATAACAATTATATTTCACAAACTAACACACTTAGAGAAAGAGGTGAGGGTCACCACAGAAAAAACATATTCATCTACTTGGTCCCGAGTCACATTCCAAGACTACAGCAAATTCTACTTCCTGTCAATTAGTTTTTATTTATCTCTTTCTTCTAACCTCAATTCTAGAATATTTCTGCCACTAAAACTAAAGATACCTAATGTACATGATATACATATACAGTCATAACATATCAAAGTCAGTCACTAAGTCAAACATGAGAAGAAGGGAGTGGGGGGGGAATGCGGTGAGAACTGGGGAAGGGTTAAATGAGTGATGTGTGTATGTATGCCTCTACCATCTTGTACTTTTTTAAGATGTATTATTACAATGCACCAAAAAGAAAAAAAGATTAAAGATAAAAAGAAAGGCTTTCTATGCTCAAAAGAGCTTTCATTTAAGACTATAGGTGAAAGATACATTATGAATAGTATTGATTTTTTTGACCTCAGTCAAGTGACATGAAAGTGTAACCTAGATTCATCTTCTCACATTTGTTATAAATCTCTGACATGCCGATATTCTGTATTTGAATGCTTTGTGCGCATTAGCAATATTGTAAAACCATACTGTATTGTGACAAGACACTAAATTTATTTCATAGAGGGTCCATTTTAGTACCCTATGCACTATGAATAATAAACCAGTTATTGATTCTAATGACAGATTATTGCAACATTAATAATTTAGTTGAAGCAAGACTTTTTTCATTTGAAATTGGAGAACGTTGCTAAAGAAAAAAGTACCTCAGCTTTTCTTGTATTATAGTATTATTCATCATAATTATGTGGTATCAAATATATGTGTGTGTATGTCACACTGAGTTCAGAAACAGTTATAGCATGCAATCTGTATTTTAGTGATCACTATTTACATACTTAATTCTCATTAATAAAAATGGGGGTAAGGCTTATATATTGAAACCCAGATAAAATAGCTATTTACCTCTGGTAAGATTACTATCACAAATGATATCAGGATACTACAATAAAAGCAAAATCAGGTGACTTTTCTAAAAAAAATGATTTATTTAAAGGAAATGAATATGTAGTTTAAACAAAGTCCTAAATAGCTGTGACATTTTGACCATAAGACTTCACATATGAATAGCCAGTCACTAAATGATCTTTGGAAGTCTTTAGAGTGTAATATACGATTTTTCTGTATTTTTAATTGTACTAAAATTCCTCACTTGAAATAAAAATCTGTTCTCCATGTTGAGCTATCTTCTATTATCTTGTCAAAGTAGACTATGATTTATTTACAAACTCTAACATGGCATTCTCATTTCATTAACTATGTGAAATCTATCATCTGTCTGTCTGTCTGTCTGTCTGTCTGTCTATCATCATCTATGAATAAGATGCTCATGGTCAGAGAGAAATATGACTCTCCCATTTTACTCTCGGTGTAGTAGGTCCCAGTTGGTGGCTGTTTCACAGTCATTCATTCTTCCATTTTCTGCTGGGTGTATAGATCAGAAACTGGAGCTTTACCTACTATATTGGTTCATGAGGACAAAAGCCACACTGAGGAAGGGCAGAATTGTGTGCCCTTCAGCAGAGCAAATCTGATCTATAAAAAATTTGTGGTTACCACATCAACATGAACTGCCTTCTTCAAAACTCTATTTAACTAAGACAACAATAAAATTTGCCTTGTTTGAGTATGTCTACAATCTTTTAATCTGAAATAATTTATCTTAAGATAATACTATTTGCATGTTTTGTATATGCAATGAAACAATTTTAACTGTTGTAAAAAATGAATCTTTATATTTCTATGACCCAAAACCAACATGAAATGTGAGAAATAAAACTTTGTTTCTGTGAACTACTGATATTTTTGAGCTTTCTTTGTTTCTTTTTGGCATTGATCTCATTTTTGCATATGGCCAAATATTTCAAATTGATAAGCCACTATGTTGATACTAAAATGGGAAGCATATGATTCTCTCTATAGATATAGAAAAATGAATCAAAATTTTCTATATTTTAAGAGAAACTTAATGAAATTGAAACTGGTAGATACAACGAAAATACGATAAAAGGAATGTCAAGTCTAAATCCAACATAATGCCAGTATTTAGGAAACACATTTACCCATTCAAGTCAGTAAAAGTATCTTTTTAAAATATAGATTTGTGAAACATTTTGGTTGAAATATAATTGTAAAAAACTCTCTTTTCTCACCTTTCTCAGTAGATTAAATGACTCCAAATATACTGAAAATTTAAATGTGAAAATTAGTGGGACATGGTTGGACACTGCTCTAATCTCAGTACTTGGGAGGGTGAGACAGGAGGATTACAGATTTGAGAACAGCCATGACAACTTAGTAAGACCCTGTGCATAAATGTCATTAATACTATAAATTATGAGAGATTTTAATATCCAATAAAAATAAATACAATAAAAATCACTATAATTAGAAATAAATAAAATGGGCCTGGGATATAGCTAGGAGGTAGAATACCCCTGGGTTCAAGCCCCAGTAACACACACACACACACATACACACACAAATCATAAAAAGCTTTTACCCTAAAAAAAGCATATACGCAAGTGTATGTCACAAAACTTATAAATCATAATGGAAAAGTTAGTAAATTTGAATGTACAACATAACAAATTGAAATCTTTTGCACTTAAACTTTAATTAAATCAGTCATTAAGTTACAGATTAGAATAATAATTTTGTATCACAGATGACATTGTAAGTGCTAATTTCCCCAATACAAGAATAAGAGCCAGTAAATCATTCAAATAAAGTCAGAGGACATGAAAAGACAATTGGCAGAAAACAAACTTCTTTACACATATGAAAAAAGGTTTACTTTTTTATGATTGAATAAATAATATTATAAAATAACTTTTTGTCACTGTTATGTTTGTCAAAATCAAAATGTCTGAAGATGATTCCATATGTTGAAAAAAATATAAACCCTTCTTGTGTCTTTCAAAGTCCTATCTGCTTGGCTATTCTCTGCCTCTGGGAAACCTCTCCTTCCACCTTCTAGCCGCTTGCCTCCTCTGCTCAAGCCTGACTGGGCTTCTTGTCTTCCTTGCATGCACATCCAGCAAGGAACCTGCAGACCTTTCTATTTATTTTCCCTCTACCAGGATGGCCTGTTACTCGATTTAATATATACGTTATTGTTCATTTGTTCTACACTTCAAGGGACCTGGCCCATCAGACACTTCATATCTCTGAATAAATGCATATTAGATGCACAGGATTGCTAGCTGTTTCATTCATTATTGGAAGAATTAGATTAGTGCCACCTAATTAAATACTAATTTTTTAATACTTACCAAAACTTTCCTTCTCAGAGAGAAAATTTTAAATTTCAATTTTAATCAAAATAATGCTCAATATATATGTCTTGATTCTCAACTCTGGCTATAGGGTTTTATGATGTGAACTTATTACTTCTGTTTGTGAGTTCGACATAGTTTACATGGATTTATGACAGTGCTTTTGGTAAGGGCAATAACAGTGAAAGGATCTTAAATGCCTGTCAGTAGAAGATTGACTAAGTAGCAATACGCCCATGGAGGAGATATCTTAAACAATGAGAACTCTATCCTGTCCATGAATCTGCCTGCATATTCACAAACATGTTTGCTACCTTAGTAGAAACTCTAAGATATATTGCTCAGTTAAAAAAAATGAAAACAGGCTGGGCGTGGTGACACACGCTTTTAATTCCAGCATTCGTGAGGCAGAGACTGGAGGATTGCGGTTTGCTGACAGCTACTTAACAAGACCCTTCACAACCCAGTGAGACCTTGTTTCAAAAATAAAAAGACTAAGCCGGGCGTGGTGGCGCATGCTTATAATCCTAACGCTTGGGAGGCTGAGACAGGAGGATTGTACAGGTTAGAAGCCAACCTCAGCTACTGTGTGAGATTCTCAGCAACTTAGTGAGACCCTGTTTCCAAATAAAGCAAAATAAAAAAATAAATAAAAAACAAAGACTAAAAACTAGGGCTGGGCATGTAGCTTGGAGGTATAATGTAGCTTGGAGGTATAATGTCCCTGAGTGCCAAAAAAAAGAAAAGAAAGAAAGAAAGAAAGAAAGAAAGAAAGAAAGAAAGAAAGAAAGAAAAGAAAACAGCTATAAAATATTCTTTAATTCTTTAATTTAGAAAAATGAACATACATATTTGTAGAGCTGCACAATATATGTATATAAACACAAAAAAATCACTAATAACAGTCATTGCTTGTAGTGATGAGACCTAGGTCTGAAGGACAGGTCTGAGAAAGAGAATTCTCTTTTACTATAAGCACTTGTATAATATTTTTACTGTGTTGCTATTTTCTACTTAGCAAATTTTAAAAAATTATTTTTAATCAATCTGTTTGCCTTTCTCGCAAATATGTTAAAGAACTGGTTTTCTTACTTCTGGTTTTCTTATTTTAGGACAAAATGTAATTTGGGTTTCTTTAATTATATTTTTCCTATGATCAAGGTAGAGCAGTATTATTGCATTATAGGTAGATGATTCATTAGAAGCAATTTTGTAAAGACTTCCCCTAACTTAAATTTTTCACGAAGAGGCAATGCTGAAAGAAATCCACCTACTTTGACATTACATCATGTATTTCCCTTTCTATACGATAAAAGCATGTAGAAACAATGTGGAATGGCTTTACACTTATCACATTGATGATAATGGAAACGGATGCTTTTTAAACCGTGAAACTGTCTTTGCACTGCTTTGAAATAGCCAATTAACTTACACTCCATTTTGGCTTAAGTGATTTGATAAAACGCAGCATCGCTCCATCAGTCCTTCGTCAGGAACCTTTGCTCTCTAAAGGTTAATGCTCCATCCTACTTCACCGAATTGAATGATTTCATCTGTTTATATATTAAAGCAAAATATATTTTAAAATAGCATTTTATTTAGTTCTCATTTATATACAAGGCAATGAGAAAAAGGATGTTATGAAAATAGAATGTTGTAATAAATAGTTTCATTATGGGACTATTTGTCCCTTTCTCCCGAAAATAATAAGACAGTGGTGTGTGAAAGGAAATTATAGATATAAAATACAGCATTTTGTTTTCATTACTTTATTCCAAATGATCAGCAAGACTTAATACACAATATTTTAAAATTCTCAGCCCAAGCTTGATAAGTCACAAAAGACCACAGAGAATAGATGGCAAGAACATTCATTTCTTTTTCTTTTAGTTATTATAATGAAGCCCTTATTGTGGCTAACAGAAGCTACTTCTTATTTTCTAATCTTATTTCAGTATGGACTGAAATTTTCCCCTTCCGTATCCTTAGCATTACTATGTTTCAGTAAGTGGAAGTAACAGATTTAGAGAGATTGTATGCGCCTGAATTTCATCTCCAAAGCCACTGTTCTCTTCAGTCTCCGCTCTTCCCGTGGTGATTGGACAGATGCCCAAGGGCATAGGTGCCAGGCGGGAATACTTCAACCATGACAGTCGGCCCGGTACAGCCTCTGCCATCTCATTAGTGGCGTAAGCATTTTTTCCATATGCTGATTAATGCAGTCACACCTGCTCTCTCCTGTCATCCTAAGGATAAGGATTGACTTATTTTGTATTCCTCTAGGCTGCTGGCCATTTCATTCCCTTACTCATTGGTCAACAAGGTCAGCTCAGGAGGTCACCTGGTCCAGCCTCCTACATGCAGGCATGTCACCAGTTAGTTGTTGAAGATGAGCAGATTTCCGTTACATTTATAAGTATCTATTTGGATGGTGATTCCACAATTTGTAGCCAGCTTCAGTGTTTAATCAGCCTTGTAATTGTTGTGGAATTGGATGCCTGATAAAGAAAAAAAATTACATCTTTTCTCTTTTTTAGTTGAAAGGCAGAGAAACTGTTGAAAAAGAATTGCCAGTCTTGTCTACCCTCATCCTGAGAGACATCTTACAGACAGCCTTAAAATATTTCCTGGTACCAGAAAGAGTAATTTGAATGGTTCCTTTACTAAATGTAAACAATTAATTACCATGGAGCCTTCATACTCAATTACTAGGTTATTAGAAAGATAGCTTTAATCCCAATACTTGGGAGTCTAAGACAAGAGAATCACAGGTTCGAGGCCAGCCTCGGCAACTTAGTGAAAGCCTGTTTTAAAAGCAAAACATAAAAAGAGCTAGGAGTACAGGCTGGAAGTAGAATGTCCATGATTTTAAGATAGAATAACAGAAATAAAATTTTAGGTAGAAAGGAGTCAAATCAGGAAGGAAAGTGTAGCTTTAAAATCTAAATAAAAAACTTCATAATCTTTAGTTTTACTTTAACAGAACTTGTTTACTTTTAGGCAAAATTCAGGCCCACACTTTTAAATCATAATGTCCTAGCTCTATATCTAAAATGTCTGTGCTGATTAGACCCCAGAAAAAGTTTCACCTCTGTGTGTGTGTTTGTGTGTGTGTGTGTGTGTGTGTGTGTGTGTGTTTGTGTGTTACTAAAGATTGAACCCAGAAGCATCTACCTCTGAGCTATACTCACAGTCCTGTTTTTTATTTTTTATTTTGAAACAGGATCTCACTAAGTTATAGGGCACCTCACTAAGTAGTTAAGGCTAGCTGCAAACCTACTTAGACTTGTCTCAGTCTCCCAAGTACTAGGATTACAAGTGTGTGCCACCATGCCTGGCAAGTTTCACCTTTTGTCAGAGCCTATGGGAAAGAAAGTCCCATAGAAATTACACCTTTACCCCACACCCTATATGCTCAGATACCAGAGGAAGGTCTGGATCATTGTCTCCGCTTCCTGGGATTCTCTTCTCAAAGGAATTTTCACCTTTTGTCAGCCTGAAGTTGGAAGAAAGGAGACTGCCATCCCATGTTGCTATGTGCTCATAGGCACCCCTTCTTTAGAAATCCTATCAAAAAGACTGAAAAGATTTTAGGAGCTCTCTCTGACATACTTCTCATGCTCTTGAGATGGCCCATGATTCTTCTTAAACATACATTGTTACTTTTTTAAAATTAAATCTAGGGGCTAAATGGGTGATGTGTACACGTAAGTCCACACAAGTTTTTACCCCATTATGATGTATGAATATAATGCACTAATAAAAAATTGAAAGTAAATAAAAATAAATTAAATCTCTGTATTTTCTCTAATTGGTGTGTGTTGAAAAATTTTTCACTACAGAACCCCATGAAATTAACTTGTTGTCCCATGACAGGTTCAATCTTCAGTATCATAAAAAAGAAGGAAGAAAAAAAGGAAGAAACAGAAAGAAAGAAAGAAGGAAAGAAAGAAAGAAAGAAAGAAAGAAAGAAAGAAAGAAAGAAAGTTCCATACAAGTGAAAGGCTCCATTTAGAAGAAAAAATCATAAGCCCCTAGCAGCCAGCTAATAGTTAAAAAGAAAAGTATATTTTACTGCAGCTTACAGCTTAGGAATGTAAAATATGCGATAAGCCCACCCCATCTTATCTATACTGTCTGGGTCAGAGCGCCTTGACCCGGGAGCTTACTGACTACACCTGGTATTTTATCTAACACTTGACTACAGAATGTACTTTTCAAATGATTCTGTAATTTTCTGTAAACACATGCAATCTGGCCCAAACCCCTCCCCCCCCCCCAACTGGTGGTCTTTTCCCTATAAATATCCACACTTTTCAGTTGCTCGGGGCCAAACTCCTCTGCTCTTACGTGAGATATGAGTCGGCCCCAGTGCACTGGTCCCCTATAAATTCTTAACTTTTGCTTTTGCATCAAGGAAATTAAAGTTTCTCGTGTGTTCTTGCTGTCGTCGCTTATCCCGAGGTTGATTGAGGGTCTCCCCTCGGCGGGGGTCTTACACAAGGAGCTCCAAATCACCATTAAAAAGAAAACAACCTGAGCAGTCTCTATCTTTACTTCTATCTCTGTCTTTCTAATAATTAGAACATTCCTAATTATTCATATCTCTTTCCAAGTCAACTGGCAGAAATGACATATAGAGAAAGAGCCTGATATGAATTGAGTTGATTCACTGCCAGAATTTATTTGCTGATATCTATAATGGTTTGGATTTAGAATGTTCCCATCTCAGCCCCCTCCCTCACAGAAACAAGGTAGTTCCTCATGTTGCAAGTGGGGCATTGATTGCTACGGTGGGGTGCCTGAGGCTGCAGCTCTAGCGATTATATAAGTTCTTTCCTGTCGGGGCCCACTTGGCTGGACCGAGGTGGCACCCAGGCTTGTTGCCAGCGTGGACTCAAGATGGCGCCTGGGCTTGCAGCCAAGTCACGAGGCTCACGAGGCTGGCGGTGCCCTGAGTCTGCGCAGTGAGCCCTATCAGGCGCCTTACGGATGATTAGTGACGCAGCGCCTCGTGTTACCACCTGCCCGCCAAGGAGAAGGTTAAAAATGCGCATGCCCTAGCGGGGAGGAGAGAGGGTTGGTGGACAGGAAGAGCAGTTCCTTGGCGGACTGCTCCGGGCTCCGAGCTGGGACGGACATGTTCACAAAGCCACCACTGTGACCGGTGTGCTGCAGCAGAGACGTAGAGTGCCACAGAGGAGGGTTGGTGGAGTAATGAGGGAGGAGATAGAAGACTGATGTTGTTTTTACCTGAGAGGGCGTTGAGAGAGCATTAAAGAGGAAGGAGCTTCATCAATAGAGTCGGCGTTCGTGTGTTTCTTCCCTAGGCTCTGCTGGTCAGAGCCCTAGGGATGCGACACTTTCCTCCTTCTGTTCGCTTTGAGAAGTGTCTACCATTTGCATTTCTAGACATATTCTGGCCCTTCCAACATTTTCACTGATCTAATCCAAAACAACAGACAACACAGCTTGGGGGAAGGAAGATTTATTTGCTCAGGTGTTTTTGGAGATTCTGTGCACAGTCTTTGTGAGGCTAGAGTCAGAACCTCAGAGAATGGGAACAGGAAGCAGAGAGAGAGGGAGAGAGGGAGAGAGAGAGAGCAAAGTTCTGCTCTCATATCACAGAGGCCAGAGCAGAAAGAGAGAACAAGCACACAAGGTTATCTGAAGACACAAGCACAATTCCTAAGACCAGACCCCTGGGGACTCACTTCTCCAGCCATACCCCACTCGCCTAAGATAACCAGGTAAATCCATTTGAACAGATGTGTTCACTGATGACTTAACTATATCAACTCTAAGCTCATTGGAGTACATCTTATATCTGACCATAATAGGAGATCCCTGTAAGACCCAGGTCAGAGCTTTTCTCCTCCATGAGGAGAGCAGCAAAGACTGTTTGAGAGGCAAGATGCAACTTCTATGCAATTGAAAGGACAATATCAACATGAGCAGGTGACAACAAAAGCTGCATCCCAGAAGCACATTCAAGCCCAGCCCCAAAGTAAGACTTGCAACCAAAGGCCATGACCTCCTAAAACACAGAATGAAGATGAATGTGGTTATATGAACTAGGAGGGGACTTGAGAAGAGAGCTTTTATCTTTGAATTCTTACAGGGAGAGGCAGACACCTCGAAAACTGGGCACCAGTGTGCATAAAGGCCAGAGCAATTTCAGACACCTGTTGTTGTGTCAGCTTGGGAAAGACACTAACTTTTTCCTCAGTCAGCCGATCTCTTGCTGCCATTCAAACCTGTTGTGTCTTGATGAGTGATCTGAATAAATTTAACACCAGTATCCTAATAAAGTTTTCTGTATTTAAAATAATTCACTAAAACATTCCATAACTGACATTCAAATTAAATTAAAGATACAAATTAGGAAAATTTTTACTTCCTAGTCTTTAAATTTTCATTTAACCTCCCTTCAGATAATTAAATGAAACATATAATTTTCTTTTCTTTACTTTTACTTTTCAGCTGACTGAAAACCAGGGCATCTCATGCCACATTTGTCCAATGATTAATTTCAACCCAACTATAATTCAGATATTTACTACTCTACAATTTATTTAGTCCAATAACTGTAAAATGGTAGATATTTGTACTGTAATACGTTATATTTCTCAATTACTTTCTTATCAAGAACTTATGATTGAGGACTGTGCTAGGCACTTGAGAAATAACTAAATAGGAATTGCAGCTGTAAATATACATAATTAATTTGAACATTATATTGATTAAAACAGTAATCATTTTTCTAGCAAAGCATTTGTTATTTTCTATTTCACATGTGTGGCATTGTTCTAGGAGAGGGATATGGTCCTGTCCCTTTGCTTTATTTCTATGTCTATTAAAAGATGGGCTTTAGTGCAAGGGAGGCTTCTTTTACCTCCACTAATCCAGGGAGGCAGTGTGGTAAAGGAGACTGGATTAAAGTAGATCTATTTTCAAATCCTGGCTTAAAAACCTTCTAACAATATAACTTGATGCACGTTCCTCTGCTTCCCTGATATTCTAGTTCTTCAAGAGTAAAATGTTAATAATTCCCATTTGCAGGACTGCTATGAGAACTGTGATAATGTCAACCAAGCAATCCATTAATGTGTCCCCATATTGAAAGCCATTATCTAAAGATTCTATCTCTGGACAAAAGTTAGTGTTATGTATTTTAAATAAAGAGTCTGAATCAAAAGTTAGCATCTGAACTCTTCAGTAAAAAATGCTCCTTTTTTGACTTTTTATGCCATAGATTGCTAATCACCTTGGTACCATTTGCAGCTATTTCATTATACAATCTAAAAAAAGAAAGAATAGAACATATCTGTGATCAGATAATATACTATAATGTCTAAAAACTCTCCACACTGGGAACCAAAGTTCTGTGGTGGCACACAGAGGCACCGTTAGCCTGAAGAGGGCTTTCATCCACTTCCAAAAGTTCTAGAAGAGAAGTTCAGAAGATTTGTGAGGATACCCAACAGAGGGAGCAGTTCTTTCAAGGTAGAAGGAAACTCAAGAAGGGAGCACTACTTGTGTTTGGAATGAATGGTAGGTTAGATTAGCTACACAGGTTGATGGATGTATTTAAGAAATGACTATGAGAAAAGAGAAGAGTAAGCAGAGGAGGCTGCCACAATAATTAAATGAAATAATAAGTTTGGGGCGAGAGGGTCATCATGGGATAGGAAAAAAAAAAAGGATTCTCTGGGAGAACCTCTGCCATAGAAATGCTCTGAAACATATGATTAAGGAGACAAGTTGGTCCTCTAAAAATATTTTGAGAATTTGGGTAGTGGCGGTGATAGTAATGAGAATGGTGGCACATTGTCTTAGCTTGTAATTCTTGGGTAAAAGGCAACATACATATTCAAGAATATAACACAAGTCTTGACTAGGACCTATGATGACTGAAACCCCTATATCTCAACTTCATCTTTATTTCTTCCCCTTCCTTACTCTAAGGGAAGCTACTGTGTGGTTCTTTTACTACATTCCTAACCAGATTTCCCCATGGGAAATTCTGCTGAATGAAATTCATTCTCTTTATGTCCTTTGTGATGATGGTTAATAGGATAAACATATTCTGTGTTTCTGTTAACAAACACAGAGGGCAAATTTAATTAATCCAAAATATTTTTCCAAATATTTTAATAGGCACATTGCATACACCATGTCAATTTCTTATATCCAGGCAGCAATATAGGTTTATATATTAATTACCCCAAGGTGTGAGAAAACAGTTGTGGGAGGTTGGCTTGCTCCAGAATTCAAAGCTAAAAAGGGGCAGGGCTAAGATCCCCTTGTATCTTAGATTCTCTTCCTTCCAGAGGCTAGAGATGAGTAAAGAAGATTCCTCATCACGTCTCTTCATAATGGCATCCAAGTTATTATTTAACATCAGGCATATTCCATACTAGTCCTTACTGAACACTATTTTTCTCTACATAGAATATAAATTTTAGTTCTCTAAAGATGGCCAAAGAAGGTCATCAATTAATTTTCCTGTTTCACATTTTCCCCACATTTTTGCACAACTATATATAAAAATCAGATATTCGCCCCGGGCCGAACTGCGAGTAGCACGCCAGACCCCTGGAGAAACCGGGCCCAGTAAGACGCTGGGTTCTGGGCGGGGGTCGAGCGCAGGGCACGCCAGCTGGGGCCCGGGTCTCGGGTCACGGGACTCTGGGTCCCGGCCGAACTGCGCATAGCACGCCAGACCCCTGGAGAAACCAGGCCCAGTAAGATGCTGGGTTCTGGGCAGGGGTCGCGCGCGGGGCACACCAGATAGGGCCCGGGTCGCGGGACTCTGGGCCCCGGGCCGAACTGCGAGTAGCACGCCAGACCCCTGGAGAAACCGGGCCCAGAACAGAAAAAGATAAAGAAAAATATTGGAGAGGAGGTAAGAAAGCCGTTATGGATGCCAGGACACTGGAGATGCAGACAAAACTTATCTAAATGCACTGGAACTTATGGAAAAATTCGCCGTGAAAGAGGACTGCTATTTCTCTATATTGTTAAGAATCTCAGATATCACATATAAGGAGAGAGTTTAGCGGCGACCAAGGAGAAATGCGGTGTTGAAAGAGTTCTCCGCGATGGTGGTGGAGACTTGTATTTAGGAGAAGCAGAAACCGGATCTTACCAACTTTATTTTTTTGGAGAAATTACACCAAATGTCAAATGCTACCATCACGCATGCTTAGGAACACTGGACAACATTCAGAGTGGAAAAAGAGCCTGGGAAGGATTTGAAACGGTGGAGGCAGTGGCAATGCCAGTGGCCAATATTCGGGGGAGGCAGAGATCTGATACATTACAACTGGAACCTTTGAAATAATAACCACAGAGACAGTGATCGGAACCTGCTGAGGGGTTAGGCGGGTGCCGGGGCCAGTGGCGGACATCGGAGCTTGCTGTGAGGCAAGGCCACTACTGAGGCCTCCGTGGCCGGGATTGGAACCTGCAGAGGGGTTAGACCGATGCTGGGGCCAGCGAGGCCGGCATTGGAGCCTGCCATGAGGCAAGGCTTGTGCTAGGGCCTCCGAGGTCGGGTCCGGAACTTGCTGAGGGGTTAGGCCGGTGCTGGGATCAGCGAGGCCGGCATCGGAGCCTGCCGTGAGGCAAGGCCAGTGTTGGGGCCCCCGAGGACGGGACCGGAGCCTGCTGAGGGGTTAGGCCGGTGCTAGGGCCAGCGAGGCTGGCATCAGAGCCTTCCAGGAGGCAAGGCCGGTACTGGGTCCTCCGAGGCCAGGATAAGAGACTGCCGAGGGGTTAGGCCGGTGCTGGGGCCAGTGAGGCCGGCATCGGAGCCTGCCTTGAGGCAAGGTCGGTACAGGGGCCTCGAGGCCAGGATAAGAGCCTGCCGAGGGGTTAGGCCGGTGCTGGGGCCAGCGAGGCTGGCATCGGAGCCTGCCGTGAGGCATGACCAGTGCTGGGGCCTCCGAGGCCGGGATCAGAGCCTGCCGAGGGGTTAGGCCGGTGCTGGGGCCAGTGAGGCCAGCATCAGAGCCTGCCTTGAGGCAAGGCCAGTACTGGGGCCTCCGAGGCCAGGATAAGAGCCTGCCGAGGGGTTAGGCCGGTGCTGGGGCCAGTGAAGCTGGCATTGGAGCCTGCCTTGAGGCAAGGCCGGTACTGGGGCCTCCGAGGCCAGGATAAGAGCCTGCCAAGGGGTTAGGCCAGTGCTGGGGCTAGCGAGGCCGGCATCGGAGCCTGCCTTGAGGCATGACCAGTGCTGGGGCCTCCGAGGCCTGGATCAGAGCCTGCCGAGGGGTTAGGCCGGTGCTGGGGCCAGTGAGGCCGGCAGCGGAGCCTGCCTTGAGGCAAGGCCGGTACAGGGGCCTCGAGGCCAGGATAAGAGCCTGCCGAGGGGTTAGGCTGGTGCTGGGGCCAGCGAGGCCGGCATCAGATCCTGCCGTGAGGCATGACCAGTGCTGGGGTCTCTGAGGCTGGGATCGGAGCCTGCCGAGGGGTTAGGCCAGTGCTGGGGCCAGTGAGGCCGACATCGGAGCCTGCCGTGAGGCAAGGCCGGTACTGGGGCCTCCGAGGCCAGGATAAGAGCCTGCTGAGAGGTTAGGCTGGTGCTGGGGCCAGCGAGGCCAGCATTGAAGCCTGCCTTGATGCATGACCAGTGCTGGGGCCTCCAAATCCGGGATCGGAGCCTGCCAAGTGGTTAGGCCGGTGGTGGGGCCAGTGAGGCCGGCATCGGAGCCTGCCTTGAGGCAAGGCCGGTACTGGGGCCTCTGGGGCCAGGATAAGAGCCTGCCGAGGGGTTAGGCCGGTGCTGGGGCCAGTGAGGCCGGCAGCAGAGCCTGCCGTGAGGCATGACCAGTGCTGGGGCCTCCGAGGCCGGGATCGGAGTTTGCCGAGGGGTTAGGCCGCTGCTGGGGCCAGTGAGGCCGGCATAGGAGCCTGCCGTGAGGCAAAGCCGGTACTGGGGCCTCAAGCCAGGATTAGAGCCTGCCGAGGGGTTAGGCCGGTGCTGGAGCCAGCGAGGCCGGCATCGGAGCCTGCCGTGAGGCAAGGCCGGTACTGGGGCCTCCGAGGCCAGGATAAGAGCCTGCCGAGAGGTTAGGCTGGTGCTGGGGCCAGCGAGGCCAGCATTGAAGCCTGCCTTGATGCATGACCAGTGCTGGGGCCTCCAAATCCGGGATCGGAGCCTGCCAAGTGGTTAGGCCGGTGGTGGGGCCAGTGAGGCCGGCATCGGAGCCTGCCTTGAGGCAAGGCCGGTACTGGGGCCTCTGGGGCCAGGATAAGAGCCTGCCGAGGGGTTAGGCCGGTGCTGGGGCCAGTGAGGCCGGCAGCAGAGCCTGCCGTGAGGCATGACCAGTGCTGGGGCCTCCGAGGCCGGGATCGGAGTTTGCCGAGGGGTTAGGCCGCTGCTGGGGCCAGTGAGGCCGGCATAGGAGCCTGCCGTGAGGCAAAGCCGGTACTGGGGCCTCGAGCCAGGATTAGAGCCTGCCGAGGGGTTAGGCCGGTGCTGGAGCCAGCGAGGCCGGCATCGGAGCCTGCCGTGAGGCAAGGCCGGTACTGGGGCCTCCGAGGCCAGGATAAGAGCCTGCCGAGGGGTTAGGCTGGTGCTGGGGCCAACGAGGCCGGCATTGGAGCCTGCCATGAGGCTAGGCCGGTGCTGGGGCCTCTGAGGCCAGGATTGGAATCCTGCCAAGGGGTTAGACCGGTGCAGGGGCCAATGGCCAGCATCGGAGCCTGGCGTGAGGCAAGTTCACTCCTGCGGCCTCCAAGGCCGGGACCAAAGCCAGCTTAGGGGTTAGACCGGTGCAGGGGCCAGCGAGACCAGAACTGGGGCCTCCCATGAGGCAAGGCCGCTGCTTGAGCCAGCGAGGTCTGGATCAGTCCACTGAGTAGCCAGACCACTACTGGGACCATCAAGAGTGGGATTGGTACTTGCAACGCAGCATGCACAGAGAAATATCGCAGAAAATATAAATCAGACGCTTCTCTTAATCAGCAATAACTAGGAGGAAAAGGGCAACAGGAAGAGGTTGAGCTATAGAAAGGGCCCTATAGTGAAGCAACTAATGTGACCAATCAGAGGGTATGTAATACTGGAGGACGGAGCCTCTTTAAAACGCAGGAGGTACATAAACAAATGTATCAAAGTAAATCACCAAAGAAGTGTGGGATGGAGGGAGGGGGAGGGAATGGGATGGGGGCTGGAGGAGGGCTAAATGGATGATGTGTGCTTGTATATCCTCTTAAGTCTTGTACTCCAATGTGATTGATATATGACTACAATGCACCAATTTAAAAAATAAATTAATTAAAAAATATAAACAAATAAAAATTTAAAAAGCCAAAACCAAAGAAAAGGAAAATAAATGAAACATTTATATAGTGAAAAAAAATCAGATATTGTGTATCTATCATTCTTAAACAGCATTATTATTATTTGGTATATGTCTCTAGGTTGCTCCTCAGTGATTCTGCTTGCTTAGCCGCAAGAACAAGGCCTGAAAGACAGAGATGTTGGTTATTCAAGAAAGAACATCACCAGCCAAGTTCTTTATTAACCCTGAAAAGCATTCTTACTATCATTTGGATAAATAATTTTAAATTAAAATTATACCTCAATTAAAGTTCAAATAACAATAAGTAATAGTTTTGCAACCATCTATAATTTAATTTTTATTATGTTTTAGTGCATATTAATTACACAAATACCAGATTTCATCGCAACAGTTTTATGTATGCATATAATATACTTTGATGGGATCCACCACCCCTATTATTCTTTTACTCCTTTCTTTCTCCCAGTCTCCTCCTTTTTTTCTTATAGTTAGTTCCCCTTCTACTTTCATGTCAAACCTCTCCCCTGTTTCAACTGGAGTCCACATTCAAATCAAGAAGTCAAATAACAATAAATATTGACAAAGATGTGGGGAAACAGAAACTCTTCCTCACTGTTGGTGGGCTTGCAAACTAGTTCAGTTGCTATGGAGATCAGTGTGGAGATTCCTCAGAAAGTTGGGAATGGATCCACCATATGATCCAGCTATCTTGGTAGCTTTTCAGAGAGACTGAAATCAGAGAACTACAGTAATTCATGCATACTCATGTTCATAGCAGCACAATTTACAATATGCAAATTATGGACCCAACCTAGTTGTCCATCAACAAATGAATGGATTACAAAATCATGGGAAATATACACAATGGAATTCTACTCAGCAATAAAAGAGAACAAAATTATACCATTTGTGAGAAAATGGAAGAAACTGTAGAACATTATGTTAAGTGAGATTAGTCACAGAAAGTGAAGGGTCATAAGTTTTCTCTAATATGCGCAAGCTAGGGAGTAATTGGAATACCAGAGAGACTCCAGACAATGAAGGAGAAACCTCAGTGGAGCCAGAGAGGTTTTCTAAAGGAAGGAAAGAGGAGAGAGAAGTTTACTGATGGAAATGCTACCATTGACTATGTGTACACAAGTGAATATATAATGACAATCTCAGTAATCTGTTTTGGGAAGAAGGGAAATGGGGATGGGGTCACCAAGTGCTATGGGCAGAATGTCATTGTCAACATGATTTACATTATGATGTGAGACTATAATGCACCAATAAAAGCACATTATAAAAATTTTATAAAAACACTATGTAAGGCCAGGCATGGTGACGCACACTTGTAATCCTCATGCTTGGGAGGCGGAGACAGGAGGATCACGCAGGTTCAAAGCCAGCCTTGCTGGCTTAAGAGACTCCGTTTCCAAATTAAAAAAAAATATAAAAATAGGTCTGGAATTGTAGCCCGGAGATAGAAGAGTTTCCAAGAACCCCAGTACCACCAAAACAAACAAACAAAAATAGAAATACCATATGATCCAGTGATCAAGGGCTCAAAATCAGCATACCATAATGTACCTCCATACCCATGTTTATCATGGCACTATTCACAATATTTAAGTTATGTAATCAGCCTAGACAACCATTCACTGGTGAATGGATAAAGAAGTATACACACACAACAGAGCATTATTCAGCCATAAAGAAAAGCAAAATCCTGGCATTTGCAGAGAAATTAATGGAAATGGAGACCATCTTGTTAAGCAAAATGAGCCAGACCGAAGGACAAATATCACATGCTTTCTCTCACATGTGGACTCCAGTTGAAATAGGGGAGAGGTTTGACATGAAAGTAGAAGGGGAACTAACTATAAGGAAAAAAAGGAGGAGACTGGGAGAAAGAAAGGAGTAAAAGAATAATAGGGGTGGTGGATCCCATCAAAGTATATTATATGCATACATAAAACTGTTGCAATGAAATCTGGTATTTGTGTAATTAATATACACTAAAACATAATAAAAATTAAATTATAGATGGTTGCAAAACTTTTACTTATTTATTTATTCTTATGAGGTGCTAGGGGATCAAACCCAGGCCTCATGCATGCCAGACAAGTACTCTACTATTAAGCTGCATCCCCAGACCAACAGAGTATCTTGAAATAACTACATTTTACATACTCAGCAATTTTTCAAATCCTGTGACATACTTTATTTCTTAATAAGCTTTTACTGGAACAAGAGTAGTACAGATATACCCACATATTATAGTCAAACAAAGAATTTTGTTCACTTTCTCTTAGAGGAGATGTTTAAAATTAAATGCGGAAGAAAATACTCGTTTTAACCTGAAGTTCCAATCACCTTCTGAAATTTAACTGAAATTAAGATAAATGAGTTTAAAGAGATCTTAAGGCTGCTTATATGTCAAAATTTTTGTTTTTAAAGTACCGTCCTAATGAGGTTAATTTGGAACAAATGGACTGAATAGTCCTGAAATATACACCTTGAAATGTAATGGAAATATATTTGGTAAAAAATGTTTTAGATTTTACTGAACAGCAAACATTAACATAATATTTTAATGGTGACTGCCCACCCCTAAATCTACAGTTTCACACCTACTCTTTAATGTGAAGTTGAAATTACTGACATAACATATATAATAAATGTGCCTTTTGATGTTTGCAAAGTATATTATATTCTACGACCAAGTGACATTTAGAGAAAAAATGAGATTTAAATAAATAAAACATATGTTAATTTCCTCAGCATGTACAATGTGAGCCTCATTGTTCCAGCGAGAGCCCACACTATTTATAGTGAGCTTGATGCCTGGATTTGACAGGCAGCCATCTGGGGCACCGCAAGAGGCCATTTTGAAAATGCAAACCTTCAATAAGATCAAAGTGTGTGCAGAAGTATTAAATTATACCCAGATAGAAAAATATGTTCTCAGTCTTATGTGAAATTTAACATTGAGACATGCTCTATGAGTTTTCAGTTTCTTGCATACACCCAAAAATTCATGCCACTGAAATACTTAGAGATGGCTGGGGGGGTAAAAAAAAAAAAAAGGAATCTAAACTAGGATCGCATGTCCTTTCAGGCCTCTAACTGTGGCATTCATCTGACATAATAGAGACTCAGAAACACAGTGTGCCTTCACTCTGCGGGAGTTACAAAGCTGCTCAGTGTAGGAAATCAGCACGTGAACATCTCTTCCCCTAGCTGGAAAATGAAAAACACCTGACACTTGAGAACTGTTAGTACATGATTTGAATGCCATTAGGGGCTGCTCCTACACATTCCGTATTACAGCTGTGGAGTGTGTAACCCATGAACAGCACTTGTGTTATGTTTGCTTTAGAAAACTGTGTTGATCCCTCCAGGCACTCTATTTGCAAGTACTCCCACGTGAGGCGTAGAGCAGGGGGAAAGTGAAGCAAACAGATCTGTCTTACAGAGAGATTATTCTATAAGGAAATATTTTTAGAGACTGGAGAAATAGATAGCATGCCTCCCACTCCAGTTTTACCTTTTTAAAGTCGGTGACCGAGGAGATCTTTTATTGCCACAACCCCAACTATTCATATAATGTGGAGGGCTCAGGTCCTAGGCAACCACCTCTGTGTGGCTGAGAGTTTTAATGATATTTGAGCTAGCCTCTTTAGATTTAGTTTATGGAAGGAGGATTGTAATATAGATGTTTTTCTTTGGAAAAAAGTTGCTCCTTAGTGTTTTTTTTTTTTTTAAACTACTTCTCTACTTGTGAAAATCATATCAAGGATAATCTTTCAGTATGTTATGAGGTCTATGTTTCTCTTGGATCTTTTTCAGGGTGGCCTCATTTTAGGATTTCAGATTTGGAATGGAATCTCTTAATTTTTTTGGAGCAAAATTTATAAATTAATTTTTCTCTATTCTATTAAACAATTTGGTCTAGACCAAAGGGTCATATTTTAGGAATGTGTATGCTGGTGATTAAACTTGGATTTGAAAAATGAAAATGATAGCTTAATTTCTGCTATAATTTTCTGTCCTAATCACAAATTTTTCTTCTCAGTTTTGTTGCTAAGCTTCTTTGCCTATTTTAGGATTGTTTTCAGGTGGCTGTTAAGATTATACAGACATTACACAGGCCTTGGAGCATGATTGCATCTGAAAAAGAAATATGTTTATTACAGAACAATGGCTATCCTGTGTGTGATTTACATATAGGAGTCCATCTAACATTCACACACAACCTCACAGATGCTCCCCAAGTTAGATATTATTGTGCTCACTTTCCAGATGAGAATATTTTCCCAAACCACAAATCCAAACTGATGAGATAAAACTCAGTCATACTAATTCCAAAGCCAGTACTCTTCAACATTGTCTTTTATAACCTTTTATAAATCACGGAATCTTTTTCTGAATTCTCTTCAAAAGATCTTTTCAGATATAGACCCAGTTCTTGCTCACTAAATAATTTTGTCTTTTCCTTTCGTTGTAACTAAACAGCCAAAGAATAGTCATATATATGTTATAAAATCCTACTTCTGGATACAGTGCTTTTTAACCCTGTCTGTCATCAGGATCACCTGGAACAGTATTTTCTAAAATACCAGTAGGTGATCCTACATCAAAGGTAATTCTACATTAGACTTTTTGAAGGCTGAGTGAGAACATGGAATTCTTTTATTTGAATTTAATTAAATTTTTTTCAGTACTAGTGACTGAACCCAGGGCCTTATACATGCTAGGCAAATGTTCTACCACTGATCTTCATATCTAGTGGAAGAACATAGGCATTTCTGATGTCTCTTCTAGTGGTTCTATAGTACAGCCAGGGTTCAAAAACTGTGTTACATCTTGACATAAAATACATGAATTTTAGTTCACCATATTTCTTTCTCAGCTACACTAAAAATGTAAAGATTTTGTATTTGTAGAAAAGCAGTCTTGTCTTTATGTATTTCCAGTTGGTATATTTAGAAGTTGTGTTAGAGTATACAACTATTTCCTGTGTTAAGAAACACAGGTTAGAACTAGAAACATGAAGGTAACAGGGGATAAAAGAAAAAAAAAATATCCAATATTACTGTCTTAAAACTTTTCTCTTGTTTCTTCCCAGAAACTTCACTATCCCCAGGATCTATAACTGCCACTTTTTGTTAGCCTTTAAAGAAGAAGTATGTGAAACTATTAAAGAAATGTTCATTTCATGTTCATCCTTTTCTACAGCAACATGCTGGCACAAAGTCTCTTCTAACCACGGTTATCTTTATTTGCTGTTGAGTTAGTTTTTGCCTAAGATCCTCAGCATGGCCTGTGTCTTTCCATTCAGAAGGATCAGTTAGATTTATACTAATCCAGCTTCTCTGCTGGTTATCAACAAACTCCTTCTTCTCTGTTATTGGCAAAAATGAAGGTCACGGAGCACGCCCTTTTCTTTGGCAATGATATTTATTGGTGACATATTCCTCTCACTGAAAATGGCAACAAAATCATCAAATGTCAAAAATATCTAGGAAACTGAGATCAGTCTTAAAGGGAATGTATGAAATCAAAGTATGAGAGGGAGCCTGTTCTCCAGAAAAAAATTTTGGCACCCAGGTGACATCAAAGTTTCACACTGGATGAGTGACCTATAATGAGCTTTGGGAATTGGACAGCAGGTAAAGGGAATACTCTATTCTTTGATAAATTTAAATTTAGCAATGTAGCTGAGATTACAAGCTATATATCTTCTGATTACATCCTCTAATCTACATTCTCTCTCTCTCTCTCTCTCTCTCTCTCTCTCTCTCTCTCTCTCTTTTTATTTGTTTTTTTTTTTTTGTTTGTTTGTTTTGTTTTGTTTTGGAAGGCTGAGCTAAGTACACTACATTCATCAAAAGACTTTTTTTTTGTTTTGTTTTTTACTTCTTTTTCTTTTTTGGTGGTACCCCAGGGGCTTTCTACATCCAGGCTATGCTCCCAGACCGATTTTCATATTTTATTTGGAAACAGGGTCTCACTAAATTGCTGAGAGCCTCACTAAGTAGGTGAGGGTGGCTTCGAACCTGTGCGATCCTCCTGTCTCAGGCTCCCGAGTGTGGGGATTACAAGCGTGTGCCACCATGCCCGGGTAAAAGACTTTTTTTTTAAATTCTGGTTACAAGTTAGCCATTGGACTGTTAGCTAGTGATTAACTTGTGGGATGAGAATAAAGGAAGGATATTGATTCTTCCAGGTTCTCCCTGCTGGGTCTCTGGAAGTTGACAGCATCCTTTTAACCAAGGTGAGGTTTCACTCAGGTAGTCCTCACAAGCCCACTCCAGGGTTGTCCATTCATGCTTAAGGGAGTTACACCACTCTTCATTCTTTTTGGCCCCAAGGATCTGCTCCTCTAAGTTCTTCAGCTCCTCCTAAGCCTGCCAATGATGTTCATTTATTAAATTAAGTATATTTAATACATAAATATATTTATAATACAAACATATTAATTTAATTATAATATAATCAACAATAAATCAATGAAATAATAAATATTAATAATATATTAATGATATAATTAATATAATATAATACATAAGTATTGCTATTAAAATATTTAACATAAAATATTTTAAAATATTGAATGTATTAAATATATTTATTAAAAATAGTGTTCCTATATTAAAGTGTCTACAACCATCCAGCCTAAGCATGCCATATCCAAGAGATAACCTTAAGAAAAACATAGAATTCTAATTTTCTTTTAGGAAATCCCAAGTATTATTACATCTTTAAACTTATATGTCCTAGGAAGTGTTCTTGGAGAGCTTCCACTTTAAATTCTAGGTAGGAATAATGATTTCTTGAACCTAGTTTCTTGATTTACTATTTTTCCTCTTATAAATATGTAGAAAAAATATAAAGTATTTTCAGGATTATTATATATTGATACTTCAGGTTTTTTATCTTTTCAGAGAATGGCCATAAGATGTTAGCTGAAATATTTAAGTCTGGTTTTATAGAAATTATTAGTTTTTATTACAGTTGTAACCCATCCATTTCCCATACTTTTAGTAAGATTATATTTCTTGACTCCCATGTGGTTGGCAGGGTCACATGACTATTTCTTTTCTTTTTTCATTTTGTGGTACTGGGGATGGAATCCAGGGGCATCCTACCTCCGAGCTTTACCCCAGCCCAATTTTTTATTCTTTATTCTAAAACAGAGTCTGACTGAGTTGCAAAGGGCATTACTAAGTAGCTGAGGCTATCCACAAGTCATGATCCTCCTGTCTCAGCCTTCCAAATGCTGGGATCACAGGTATACACCACCAGGTCCCGCTGCATGCTATCCCTAATATAAAAAAAAAGTATCATGAGAAATGTGTACCAGTTTTGGGCTGGAACATTTAATGCTAATGCAGAACATTACCTGGAGTGGAGCTTTGAAAGCCTTTAATTTCACAAAGTGAATGAGAAACCTTTTGTTTTAAGCTATCCTACTGATGCATACTATTATATATTACCTTATTCAAGTTACATTATCCCTAGTAATGGAATTACAGCATTTTTATTTATTTGTATTTTTATATATAATTTGTTGAGTAGACGAAACACAATAAAGTTATAGCTAGCAAAATAAATAAATTGCATGTGAGAAACCATTGCACAAATAGATGCCAAATTAGCATCAGAAAAAAAGTTACTGAGAATTTTTGTTAGAAAATGAGGATAGTTTGTGCCTAAGACCATATTAAATTTTGATACTGGAGAGTTGGGAACTAGTCTAAGTTGGACTGTGGCAGGTATTTTAATTAAAAATCCTGCAAAGTATTCACTTCAAAAATGTCTATTGGACATGTTCTGTGTGCTGGTGTAATGCTAGATTCTGGGAATATAAAAGAAAGCAAAATTAACAAGACCCCTGTGCTCAGAGAATTCACTTGGGAGCACTTAGGATAGGCAACTTCTATCTACACTGAAGAAGGGTGGTGCCAGTGGAAAGAAAGGCATATATGCATGGAGCGTGGATTAGGTTGAAGTGATTCTCATCCTGATAGATAATACCAGGAACAGACTCCTAGAAGAGGAAACGTCTAGGGTGAGACCTGAAGTATGAATAGGAGTTAAGTTAAGCAAATGACAAAGACCCGTTTTCTACACATAAAGAGAAACGTACACAATGGTCCATGCATGAGAGAGAGCCTGACACTTCTTAGAAACTAGAGAAAAGCATAACCTGGTTGTTTTATCCATACTGGTGGACTTTTCTAGAGATTTTCTTAGGGGCTGTGTAACCATCCCAGAAGTACAGGGAAATTAACTTCCTACAAGTACAAACTTTTTCCAGTGGTAGACAAGAAAGGGGGGGGGCAATGAACCAATAAATTTCCTCTCTGTAAGTAATAATAAATATGCTAACATTTACTGACAATTTAGTATATCAGATACTATTCAAAACACCTTAAACTCATTACCACATTTTATCCTCAAAGCACCTCAAAATCCTAATATACGAAAAGAAAATTTGAATAGTTCGCCCAACATGGCTGTTCTGTTATGTGACATAGCAGACTTGGAACTGAAATCTCCCGGATGCAGAGCTAGCTCTCACCAGCCAGTCAGGTGGAGACTGGGTTGACTGCTAAGAAGAGATAATCTGACTAGGTCAGTAACTACCTGTTAAAAATAGCACTTAGGAAAAGCAGATGGAAATTGCCAAGCACTATTACAATTTGTAACTAGGTGATAGATTTGGTCTTGTGATTTTCCCCTTACATTCTTGAGTATAGGGTTGCAGTTTTAAGGGTGTCTTAAAGTATGTGCAGGAAAACACAGCTGGTAACTGACTTTAGCTATAATTATTGGCCTCTTACCAGTATTTAAAGATGCATTGCATGGATCAGTGCTTTGAACTTTGCTTTTTTGGTTTTTTCTCAACAGTGTACCATTACTTTCCTAAAGACCTTTTCTTCACCTTTATTTAGATCTTGCAGTGGTCTATAATTACATGAAACTAAAAATTCTCTATGGATTGATTTCCATAAATTACAAATATGTCATGCGTTATGTTACCAGACAAAAGGTCAGCAAACCAATTTGTTACACCAGTAGCATATTTACTAGAGCTTGGACAATGACCCATTTGTTGAGCGCCTTCTGGTTTTAACTCTTTAGCCTAGATTTTGACTGAAATACAAATCATATGTAAGATAGAATTCAAATCACTTGTTACTTGTAATAATATTCAAAATAGTGAGAAAACAGCACAGTTTTGAATATGCAGCTGTAACAGTATTTGCCTATAGTGCATCCATTTTACTTTAATCTGTGCTGGAGAACGAATACATGGCATTTTGCAACATCCTAAATCTATCAATTTTGAATTAATTCTGCTGTCAATATAAAAACAATTCTACCATATTAAATTATAGGTTTAATAAAAGCAATAATAGCTTAGCTTTATCTTAAAAATAATAAAATATTACACATTATCAACCTGAAAATTAAGTCAGTCTCTCAGTGCTTTGAGTGGTCCTTAGTAATCAATTAAAAATGATTCCAATAAATGGGATTTAAGTAGCAAGAATAAAGTAATTAAGTTTCAAAGGGGAACCTACATGGAGTCTAGGAGCAGCTTGTTTGAAATAAATCATTTGGTTCTAAAACTATTCCATTCTGCAACTTCGAACTCAAAGACTTTTGGTCCTTCCCTTAAATTTTTCTTTTTCTGATTTGAAAATGGGAGTAACTTTTGTGCCTACAAGTACTATCACACTTTCCAGTTCTCCTAGTCTTGAAGTGGAGTAGTTGCTGCTGCCCTCCTCTCTCACTTAGCTGACCTCAATATGATGTCAAGTCCTATTTTTCTAGTCTAGTTCTCCCATCATTGTCCTCCTTTACGTGCCAGCCACCAACAGCAGAACTCCATGCTGTCTAATTTTGATTACTGTTTAATACACATTGATATCAGAAAATATTTCTGAGACAAGATTATTCACATCATGCCTTTCCTCGAGAACATTCTATTGCCCACAGGTTGCCGTCCCAAGCAGCCTGGAATGAAAATTTTAAAATGTCATACTTTCATCTAGCTTACTGTATCAAAGTTCTCTTCCAACTCTTAATTCTCATGATCTCTATATTTTTTAAATTACTCACCATCCTCAAACTTTGTCCTGTTATTTTGTGGACTTGCTTATTTTCAAAGTTACCAACTCCCAATTTTTTTTAACCAATGAAAATCTTTCCTATACTTTATAGTTCGATATAAGTTTGCACCCCATGTTCTTGCATCACAACTATTAAATTACTTCTTTACTTGCAGTTATGTGTGTACACTTAATATTATCATAGCCACATGTATATACTATCTCACTCATTCTCTCTCCCTGGCATATATTTTAGATTCCTTACTTTTAATTCCTTACTTTTTAACAGATGACAAACAGAAGTTTAGAGAGTTTTAAAAGCTTTCTATTGTGGCACAGTCAGCATGTACTGAACCTGAATCAAAACTAGATGGATATCTCTGAAGCCACAGGATGCTGATTTATGTGACCTCCCAAAGCTACTTCCAAGATAGAATTAGAAGATGCATAAACATCTGCCACACACACATACATACACAAACGTATACACAATTGCAATGCAAGATGGACAAGCAAGATAACTAATGTAATTAAATTTAGACTACTTTGTTTCAGAAATATTCTGACTCCTTGCCAACCAATTAATGGTACATTTAACACATATATTTTCTATGTTTCTTGAATGTCTCTTTGAAGAAACCTGCTGTGTCTCACACTGCAGATGGAGGAATGTCTTTGAAACCTGAAAGTGTTACTGCTGACCTAGGAGTATTTATCTGTTTGCATATTGGGTTGATTCTTTTGAGGTTGGACTTGTGTACACAGGAGGTCACAGAGAGCAGATTAAAGAGACTGATAGTGTCATTGAATAGAGCTGCTCAGTGCCTGGGAGCCTTAAGAGACTTGCTTCCTGTGCGCTGAAGTTCCCTTGTCCTCCACACTGTGTGAAGCTGAAGGACAGCAGTATGCTTACGCCCAGGGAGAAATCATGGGTGCAGCAGCCAAGTTGTGGGGCAGCGTTTGTTCCCCTTTGTTTCTCCTTCAATTGAGGATCTTTTGTATGCTTTTTTTTTTCTTCAGTCATTTTCCTCTCTGCACTCTACATTGCTAATTAAAATTCTAATCACTCTTGACAGCTAGAGGTAGGGGAAAAAAAAATCATTCTTCCAGGCTGGAGAAGGTAATTTCAAGGTGTTTTAGCTGCCAAAGAAACAAATGGAAATTAGACAAAGAATCTGGTTGTCTTAGGAGGACAAATGAATTTTGTTTTCTCATTCTGTCTAAAAATATGAAGCTTTAGCAAAAACAACATATTTCTATTTGGTGTTACAATAATTCTAAACACATGAAGGTTAAACAATATGCTCTAAGATTTTCTGATTAAATATAGTCTTTTATACATTTGTTCATGTCAAAAATAATTTACTCTTTTAGGGTAAAACGAAGTATGACATCAAAGGTTGGAGTTGGTCTCTCTGATACGTTGTTTCTGAGAGTATTTCCTTTTAATAATTTTTTTACTTTTGTGTCTTCATTAAACATTTAAGAGAGTAGAAATGCATATTTAAGACAAAAAGAAATTTGTGGTATGAATTCTTTAATAAAATTGAGATGTTAAATTTTTAATGTCTGCTGGTCTGAAAGTATTAAATACAGTGGCATCCACGATGCATTTGAAAACGAGTTTTCAAGAAAACCAGGTTTCAGGAGAAGCTATTCAACTATGTTAATAATTGAGCTGAGTTTTGATTGTGTCTATCAGGAATCCAGAAATAGGGTAGGGTTAGGAGCTTATCTATACCAGATAAGCTACTGTCTAAACTGACTGGCATTTCATTGATTGCTTAATTTTACCAAATTGACTGGATACTTGTTAAGATACACCAAATTGACTGAACTAATTCCAGTTATTTAAGTCTAATTGAATATGTTTTTAAAACAAACAAACAAATATGCTGTAAATCAACAAACGACATTGAGTGACCCCTGCTAGATATTCAGGACACAGATACGGATCTAGAAATACAATACAAAGCGTCTAGGATTTTGTAATATAATAAGATACTTTATATTATGTGATGCTAATTTTCTGAATGAATTTTGCAGAGACAATATATTTTTCAAATTTTCATAGGCTTTAACCTTCTTAGAAGGTTATACTACTGAGAATAGAATTTTACTGATTAAATTAAACTTACATACAATGGTGTTTGGAGCTATATTAGTTCATCATTTTATTTTATACACTTGTATGTTTTAGACTTAAATATCTAGTATAAGTGTTTATAAAAGTCTTTATGGGCTACTTTTTAATAAAATAAAATATGAGCTATTTCAATTGATTTTATTGTAATTGGTGATTGTTTCACTTAAGTATATAGATTTTAGTGTAAGAAAGTAATAAATCACTCAGTATGTAAGTTTGTAATAGCACGTAAACATCATGAACTGGGATTTGTATAAAAACTCCCAATGGTTAATATCCATAGCAGTATCTGGAGAGAGTCCTATAAAAGGTTGGTATAAAATAGATTAATATATGTTCTTTATTAATGTGTAAAGTATCATAGAATAATGCATGCATGATTTATTATTGTGTTCAGCTAAAGATTTTTTAAAATATATTTTTACTGGTACATTGTAATCTCACATCATTAAGAGGTATAGAGTGAGCGATAGGAACATCTACTTAGCACTTGGTGAGCTTCTTTCTAGCTCTCACCCTGCTCCCTTCCCTTCCCCATACATGATATTAAAATCAGCATTGATAACTTTGGATATGTACGTAGCATCAATGGAAGTGTTTCCTTCATCAATTCCCTCCTCCCTCCATCCCACTCCTAGGCCCCTTTCATCAATCCATTATGGTTTCTCCTCCTTTATCAGGAGTCTCTCTTGTATCGTCAGTTCTCCCAAGCTTCCACAAATGAGAGAAAAAATATGATTGCTTTCTGTGACTAATTTTCAATCCCACCAACACTGTAAATAGTACCTCTTTCCTTAGATCCTCAGCAGCATTCGTTGTTGTTTGTAATTTTGATGATTGTCATTCTAACTGGTGTTAGGAAGAATCTCAGTTAAATTTGAATTTGCATCTTCCTGAAACAATATTTATTGTCTATTTGTATTTATTCTTTTGTGAAGTATCTGTTTAGTTGAATTGCCTTTTTTTAATAGGGTTATTTGTTTTTTAGTGTTGTTTTGTTTTGCAGTACTGGGTATTGAATACAGGGGCATTCTACCTCTGAGATACATCTCTAGCCCTATTTTTTATTCTTTATTTTGAAACAGGGTCTCACTAAGTTGAAGAAGGCCTCACTAAGTAGCTGAGGCTGGCTACAAACCTACAATCCTCCTGTCTCAGCTTCTCAAGTACTGGGATTACAAGCCTGCACCACTACTCCCAGTTTAGTGTTAAGTTTTGTAAGCTCTTTGTATATTCTAGATATTATTCCTACACCGGGGAATAGCTGGCAAAGATCTTTCCCATTCTGTAGACTCTCTCATTAGACACTTGATGGTGTCCTTTGCTGAATATAAACTTTTTAGTTTAATGTCATTCCATTTATTAATTCTCATTTTAATTTCCTGGGTCTTGAAGATCTAATTGAGGACATTTTTGCCAGGGCCTATATGTTGGAGCATTAGTCTTATGTCCTCCTCTATTAACTGCTAAGTCTCTGGTCTAATTCCCAAGTCTTTGATCCTTCTGCAAGTTGATCCAAGTTGACCCTTGTACAGGGTGAGAGGAAGGAATTTAATTCCATTTTTCCACAAATAGATAACTAGTTTTTCTAGGGTTTGTAGGGAAGAAGCAGAAAATAGGTTTGAAAACGAATCCCATTTGTTGAAAAGGCTCTTTTCTCTGACATATATTTTTGGCTCCTTTGTCAAAAACAAACCGCCTGTAAGTGTGTGTATTTGTTTCTGTTATCTTCTATTCTGTCCCATTGGTCTATGTGTCTATTTTTGTGCCAATATTATGCTATTTTTTCACTATAGCTCTGTAGTATAATTTAAAGTCAGGTATTATGATGCCTTCGGCATAGTTCTTATTGTTAAGAATTGCTTTGGTCATTCTGGACTTTTTGTTTTTTCATATGACCCTTAGGACTAATTTTTTAAAGCTCAGTGAAGAATGATATTATGTTAAAATGGGATTTTAATAGGAATTTCATTGTATTTGGAGATAATTTTTAGTAGGGTGGCCATTTTGATATTTATTCTGCCTATCCAAGAGCTTGGAAGTCCTTTCCATCCTCTAAGATATTTTTCAATTTCTTTCTTTAGTGTTTTGTAATTTTCATTATAGAGGTCTTTTACCTCTTTGGGTATATTTATTCCTAGGTATTTTTATTCTGAGGCTCTTGTGAATGAAATTGTTTCTCAGATTTCTTTTTTAGTGGATTCATGATGAGTGTATAGAAATGCTAGATTTTTGCAGATTGTTTTTGTATCCTGCTACTTTGATGAATTTGTTTATTGGCTCTAGAAGTCTTTTGTTGAGGATTTTAGGTCTTCTAAGTATAGAATTATATCATCTGTAAATAGAGATAGTTTCATTTCTTTTTCTATTTATATTTATTTGATTTTTCTCTTGCATTATTGCTTTAGCTAGCATATGCAATACTATAGTGAAAAAAAGTGGTGATAGTAGGCATTCTTGACTTACTGGTAATTTTTAAAGGGAATTCTTTCAGTTTTTCCCCATTCAGTATAAGGATAAATTTTGGTTTATTATATATTATCTGTGTGATTTGTGATTTTTTTAAGATACAGTGCTTTAAAGATGATAGCCTAATAGAAAATTAATAACTTAGCACTGTATGAATACAGAAATTAGTATTTTGGAAACATAATATTCACCATCAGATTTCCTCAGGCAGGAAAAAAGTTATGTATATGAATATTTCAATATTTATTGGCAGTGCATTAGGAAGAATGTTTAATTTTACAACAGAGACTCTAAAGCTCATATCTCAAATCTTTCAGAAAATACTTGGGTTATTATAAGCAATGTAAGATATCTCTGAGCCTCAATATTCTCACATACAAAATAAAGTAAGTGGTATACTCTCCCAATCAGTAGTTATAAATAACATCTTTCTATTACAGTTATGGATAGATATAAAGAAATAGGGCATGAAGAAAAAATTCAAATGGCCAATAAAAGCATGGAAAAATGCTCAATATCATTAGCAATCAGAGAGATGCAAATTAAAACTACCCTGAGATTCCACCTAACTTTAACTAGAATGGCAATCATTCAAAAACACACACAAAAAAAACAACAAATGCTGGCAAGGATGTGGAGAAATGGTAACTCTAACACATTGTTGGTGGAATTGCAAATTAGTGCAACTACTTTAGAAAACAGTATGGAGGACCCTCAGAAGAATGGGAACAAACTACCATATGATTCAACAACTCCTGGGTATCTACCCCCACCAAAAAAAAAAAGAAAACCAAACTACCAACCTAATACATGTGTATCTATGTTCATAGCTGCACAATTCATCTTTGTCAAACTATGGAAACAGCCAAGATGTCCATCAACAGATGAATGGGTTACAAAACTATGGGATATGTAAACAATGCAATTTTACTCAGCCATAAATAAAAAACACAGTTATGTCATTTACAGGGAAATAGATGGAACTGGAGGACATTATGCTAAGTAAGATCGGTCAGTAAAAAAAAAAAAAAAAAAAAGAAATCAGATGCTCTCCCTAATATGCAAAAGCTAGGGAGAAAATGGGTCATAGGAGAAACTCTAGACAAAAAAGGAGATTCTATAGATGAGCAAATAAGGCAACCTAACTGAGGGGATGGGAGGGGAAAGAGGGAAATTCTTTAATGCACATGTTGTACTTTCACAAACATCAATATCAATCACCAAGGCAAAGATGAGAAGGAGGGAGGGGGTGGGAATGGGTGGGAACTGGTAAGAGCTAACTGGGTGATGTGTGTGTCTATCTCCTCCATCTTGTGCTTCATTAAAATGTATGAATACAATGCACCAATAAAAAATTTTAAAAAAGAATCATATTCCATATTGAATGTAATTCCCCAAGATTCCTCATGCCCTCAACAACACTGGAAGATAAATGTGGAGTCTTTATATCTTATATGTATTAAAAATAGATTTATAATAAATGTACATTTAGTGTTATATATACAATTAAAGCAGTAACATGTTCAAAATTAAAAAAAAAAATAGGGCATGTACCAACTATATATTTGGCCTAAAAACCTGCATAACTCTGAAGGCTTTCTACAGACTAATAATTATGATAAATTTTATAATTATTACTGAATACCTAATGTTCAAATTTTATGCTAGAAATTAAGAGATATAAAGGTTAACAAGACAGAGTCACCAATGTCAAGAACAATTTTATTTACTTATAAAGATAGCTACACACAAGTAATTCAATAAATGTGAGAGGTGCTGAGTACAACCTGAGTATGGAACAACTTAACTTTTATATTATAAAAGCAAATAATTATGTCATTGTTTACTCTTTTTACTCCTATCCCAGTAGTCAATTTTAATACTACCCGGGAGTCCTACCCGGGAGTCCAACATGGCCATATACCTTAATCCTGCTAATAGGCTTACCTACTCAACTTGTAACCCCAAACAATGAAAATATTAAAATATTTGCAAATGCTCCAACATGGCTTCTAGTCATGCACCAGGGATAACTTAAACATGTAATTTCCCCCCCAAATCAGGTATCACTGAAGTTATAATCTAAGATACTTTTGAGAGTGAAAGAGACAACATCAATAACCATATTAGAACAAAAGATATAGAAAAATGCGCATTCAGAATCTGGGGAAATCAGTCCCTATAATTGCCTTCCCCAGAAGCTGTTCTTTGGAGTAACACATCTGAATTTCAGTCTAAGAAGTCTTGCTTATCTCCTAGCTCATATCTAGCTCCTATTTCCAGCACTACTATTATTCTTTGAGTTTAGATTCTTTATTTGGTCAACCCATTCTCTGCCTCAAAAAAACAAAAACAAAAAAACTTCCCTCTCTTAATCTTGGGGAAGACACTGAGCTCCATTCTGCTTTATTGGCACTGACTTCGGCATCAGCACATGACCATGAAGGCCTCCTGAATCCACCTTGGTATCCATCAAAACATCATTTGGACACCAGGTCTAAAGTGGAGAAGTCTGCAGGAAAGCTCTCTGATACAATAAGGTGGGAAGCTAACCCATTTTTTAAGTAAATACAAAGCTGATGATAAAGGTTAATGTATGTTGAGAATAAACATTCAATTCTGGCTACTATCAGTAAGTAATTATTATTATTATTATTATTATTATTATTATTGTTATTATTATTATTAAAATATGTATTCCTATTGATAAACTTTGTAAAAAATAAGTATAATTTTTAAAAACCCTTTTCAGTACTTAAAATATTTACAGTTACCTCACTACCTATATATCATATTTTTCTGAGTCATAACATGTTTTAATCTGACATGTACAGATTGACATGTGTATGTCATACAGAGGACTTTTGTCGTGGTGCTATCATTTATTCTTTGTGACTTTGAAAAGTGTTAACAATTTGAACCTCAGTTTTCAACTGATATACGAATACTTTGATGAGTATAAATGTTTGAAAAGAGAAAAATTGTTTATTATTTTTTTCTTCGTCCCTTTGTCATTAGATCATTATCTGTCTGGCTGTGTTTCTATCTGTATCAATTGAAGGAGAATCATTTGCTGGAAAGTTTATACATATGGATGGCTAATGTTTAGATTATGTACTTGTTTTACTACATTCTCCCCTAATAGTCATGGATCAGTGACAACTTTCCCTACATGTTGTTCTCGAAAAAAATATTGGCATAGTTTAAAACAGATCAGTCCTTGCTTTTACTGAGGTTTGAATTTTACAAGGTGTGTGTGTGTGTGTGTGTGTGTGTGTGTGTGTGTGTGTGTGTGTTTGTACACCCAGGGTTAAATAAACTAAAAACAGTCTTAAAGTCCACACTTCTTAGTTATATGAGTCATGAATTTGAAACTTTCATGGCTTCAAAGTAAAACATAAAAATTACTGTTATTATTAAGAAGCAAAGTCTGGTATACTAAGAACATGGAGTTTATGGAAAACTAAATACATAGCAGTGAGAAAAAATTTATGACTGGAGTGCACTCTTCTTTCTCCCAGTATGAAATAAAAATGAAATGAGAAGTAAAGAGGAATTTTAGAGCAGAGAGCATTGGGCAGGTGCTCAATCCATCCCTCTTTGCAGCTGAATTCCTGGCAGGCAGAGGGAAAGAGGATGAATTGAGAAAAAGGGGGTAACTCCTTTTCCAGACTCTAAGACAGAGAAGGACTCAAGGTCTGCTTTCTGATCATAGCCCTGGGAGGACACAAACTTACCAGCACAGAGAGCACTAAAGGGAGGGCTGTGGGAGAGTGCAAAGGGCCCTAAGCCAAGTAGAGAATACTGCGTGTCTCCCTTTGTTTTAGCAGGGATAAAAGTAAATATGAAAAGGACTTATGCCTACCAGAAAGGAGGGAGGAAGGAACCATTGGCTGGTTCTCAAGATCTGAAGCAAAGGCTTTCTAGAGTGGATTCTATGTATGAAGACCTGGTGGACCTGGCCAAACCTTTTATGATTAGCAATGCAGGTGAGAGCCAGTGCTGGAGCCTGTCTCAGTGTGTGGTCTGTGCTGGGATCTGCCAGGTGAGAGCAGCTGGGGCGGAGGGCTAGCTTCCTCCCTAGAGGCAGAGAAGAAGCACAGGACAGCCTGAAACCAGACACTTCTCCCCACAACCCCATGATACTTTCAGCTCCATGTGCTTTGATCCTTACCAGTCTCTCCAACCTTATCTGCTATTCATCTCCTGAGTCTACTCCAGCCACGTGGTTTTCTGGTTCTTCTTCAAACATAAGAAGGTCATTCCCACTGGGACCTTTGCAAGTTGTTCCTGCTGGTGAAAATACTTTTCTTTCCTTCAGATCTTCACAGCCACATCCTCTCACTTCATTCAAAAATATTCTCAAAAGTTCCCTTCTTAGAAATTTTCCCCACATCATTCTATCATTCTTTCTAAAATATCATCACCTGCTATCAGCACTATATCCTGCTTGTTTTTTTTTTCTTCATAGCACTATTATTATCTGACATTACATTGTGTTTTTATGTATATATATAGTGTGTGTGCACATGTGTTCACAGACTAAAATGTGGGAAGGCAAAAGCACTGTTATATTTATTATGTGTCTAGCATATCACAGATTTTCAATTACTATTAGTTGAATAAATAAATGAATGGGTAAATAAATTACCCAGCAGACAGATACCCTTTCAGTGAAAAAAAATATCAGGATAGGTAGAATATTTTAAAGGCTACATATTTACCAAAAGAGTTAAATGACTAATCTGCAATGAGTGAGTTGCTTTTAATTCACCCATGCTGCTGCATACAGACATCTTTACCTTTCCTCTACATTTGGCTTATATGGAACCTGAATTATCACAAAATGAAGTTGATTTTCTGCATATGAGTTGAGGGACTATAAATTTTAAGTCAGTATTAATTATAAAGTCATGATAATTATAAGTCATGGTAAGTTATGTCATGTTATTAATTTCAGCTAAGCTATGATTTCCACCAGTACCTTATAGAAATTTATAGTTTATACAAAAAAACTGGAAACATTTCCTATTCATGAAGATTTATTTTGCATACTTTAGCTAGATTATATTCATACAAAAAAAGTATTCTCCTTCAAAAAACCTTCAAGGTATTTCGCTAGACACGTCATGTTTGGTGCTGTATATATGGATTTAAATCCACTAGCTTTTCTCTCTTGATTCACAGAAACTTTCTGATCAACTATTTTTTCAAACTTGACCAGGATTTTGAACTTAGCCCACCCATTTATCTGTTACCACACTCAAATCCCTGAAAAAGGCATATAATTAAGCAATAAATGATCATTAGTAGTAGATTTTATTTAACAGTGTATTTGTGGACCATTCTCATTATACAAAGAAGATCGAGAAGATAAGTAAACTACAGATGAAGATATCCTCAGGAATAAAGTATAGCAGCAATTCAGAGAATGGCCAAGGTCACAAGTGGTAAATCCATGCCTGACCCACATACACAATCCCACGCTGGGGATTTGACTCTAGGCTGAGACTTGAGAACCATATTCTATAGGATGTTCTTCACCTGGCTGAGAATGGGGGAGCCTGGTGCAAGTGTTAGAAGCTAAAAGAGAATAAAAGCAGAGTTGAAGGCAACTCAGGATATTGAAAACTAAATAGATTCTATTTGTCCACTACAAAGGAAACACTCATTATTTTGACAGTTGTTAGGGAGAAAAACTGCTTGCTTCAGGTCTCCAAATTTGAAAGAGAACTCTAGTAATCAGTAAGTCATACCTTGAAAACATTTACAAACTGTGACCCTGATCAAATCAGTCATACTGGGAAAACAAAACAAATCACAGTTGAGAAAATCCCACCAGCTTAGTATATACATCAGCCTTAAACTTCTTTCTCTTATACGAATACACGATCAAGGTATTTGAAGAAAGTCAACAGCAGGCAAGATAAGCATCAAAGTAAATATGATCTCAAATAACTTTGCAGCAAAGAATAAAATTCAAGAAACAAAATCTCATAAAAATTCTAATAAGTACACTCAGAAAAATTTGAGACAATATGCCATTCAAAAATAAGAACAAGTAGTTTCAAATAGAAAAGAAAATCAATAAAAAGGAAGAGTCTTGGAAAACAAGAAAGATTGCAATATAATTAAACAGGACCGAGTAAAAATTTTAATATACTAAAGCTTATGTCAGTAATGCAAAAGGTGAAGCCAAAGAAATCTCCCAAAACATGTAGAAAAGTAATAAAAAGATTAAAATAATGAGGGTGAGCACCCTGAAATATTGGTTCTAAAGGGAGAAAATAGAAAATCATTGGTGAGATATAATTAAAAATTAAAAAATTTAAGACAAAGAAACACATGTCTGTTATTTAAAGGGAAAATTTTATAATTAAAAAAAACGGAACATATACTGAAGACTTTCAGAAATCTATGAATAAACAAAAAATCCTAAATGTTTTTATAAAAATGAGAAAAATAAATATAGTTTATCCTCAAATAAAATAAATTTCCATGATAGTATATGCTTCTTTTGAAATATTATATATAAAAAGAAATATAGAATAAATTTAATAAAGGTATTTTTGTTTGTCTGCATCCCTAATCTCTATTATGACCTTCCTTCTAGGTTTATATTTAGTTTATTTTAAACTTGTACTTTGATTCTAGTTTACTAGTTCCTTAAGCTGTAAAGTTAGGTTGTTGATGTTAACTACTTTTTTTTTTAATGTAAGCATTTATAACTATAAATTTCCCTCTTAGCACTGCTTTTCACCTCATTAATTTTAACATGTGATTTCATTTTCATCTATCTCTAGATAATTTATAATTTTTCTTATGATTTCTTCGTAGAGTCATGGTTTATTAAAAAATTTGCTGTTTAAATTCCACATGTTTTGGGATCTCCCAATTTTTATTCTACCACATATTCCTATTTTTATTTCATAAACTTATGCATAATTTCATATAATTATTACCAGAAAATATGTCTAAGTTCAATATTTTAAAATTTATTAGTTTTTGGGGTGGTAACACAACATGTAATCTATCCTGGAGAATTTTTGTGTGCACTTCAGAAAACGTGTCTTCTGTTGATGGAGGGCGTGTTCTGTCTGTTAGGTCCAATTATTTTATAGTGTTATTAAAACCCTTTACTTTTCTATTGATCTTTTCTCTTGTAATATTCATTACTGAAACTGATATGGTGAAGCCTCTTCTTATTATTAAAGTTTTTTATTTTCCTCTTTAATTCTATCATTTAGGATTTTTTGTTTATTCATATATTTAGGAGTATCTATGCCAATAATTGTATCTTCTTGGTAAATTTACCCTTTTATCATTATCTAATATCTTTCTTGTGCAACAGATCTTGAACTAAAGTTTATTTTGACTGATGGGACAGTCATTTATACTCTATTTTGGCTACTATTTGTATAGAATACATTCATTTTTAGTCTCCATGTATTCTTTGATCTTCTGAGTCTTTTGCACACAAAAAGTGGTTGGATACTGTGTTTTATCTGTGTGTGTGTGTGTGTGTGTGTGTGTGTGTGTGTGTGTGTGTGTGTTTTGGTTTGATATTGGTTTGGTCCTGGCGGTTGAACCCAGAGGCATTCTACCTCTGAGCTACACACCCATCCCTTTTTATTTTTCATTTTGAAACAAGGTTTCAAAATGAAAAATTTAGTTTACATACTAAGTTGCTGAGGCTGACTTTGAACCTGTGATCGTCCTTGAACCTCTAATCCTCTTGCATCAGCCTCCCAAGTGTTAGAATTAAGGCGTGCACCACTATACCTAGCTTTTCTTTAATCCATTATCCAGTCTATGTCTTTATTATTGCTATTTTATTGTTTCATGTACATTTTGGAGATTTTTGTCCCTTATTTCCCCCTTTCCTACATGTCTAATTTATATTCTTTAGTGATACATTTTGATTTCCTCTCATATCATCTTTTGTATATTCTCTAGAAATGTTCTTTTTTGTTACCATACAGTACACACAAAATAGCTTAAAGATAAAATTGTTTTGCTGGGCATGGTGGTGCACGCTTGTAATCCCTGCGCTTGGGAGGTGGAGACAGGAGGATCATGCTGGTTCGAAGCCAGCCTTGCTGGCTTAAGAGACCCTGCTTCCAAATAAAAAAATATAAAATAGGTCTGGGAGTGTAGCCTGGAGGTAGAAGGGTTTCCAGGAACCCCAGTACCATCAAAAAAAAAAAAAAAAAAAAAAGATAAAATTGTTTTAAGCAGATATTAACATAATCTCAATTTCATATAAAATTTTTATTTCTTTGCTGCTTTTCTTCCTTCTTTATATCATATTAGTGATGTAAAAAGTTACATTTCTACATACTGGTTGGTACTCTTTAACATAAATTTGTAGTTATCTTATGCTTTTGTCTTTTAACTCATCTAAAGTTAAAAATATAATTATGAACCCAAGTTGTGCTAATGTAGCTTTTAATATTTTCCATATATTTACTTTTATCAGAGAACTTAATATTTTCGTGTGGCTTCCAGTACTGTCAAGAATTCTTTCAACTTGAAGAATTCCCTTTAGCATTTTTTAAGGGCAGGCCTAGTTATAATGAACTGCCTTAGCTTTTATGTACCTGGAAATGTCTTAAATTTTTTTTTTTTAGTTCTGAAGAACAGTTTTATCAGATATAGTATTCTCAGTTGAGTTTTTCTTTCTGCATTTTAAATATATTATGCCAATGCCTTCAGGACTGTAAGATTTTTGCTGAAAAATAAATCTTGTCAATTATTATAACAAGTTTCTTTTCTCTTTTTTCTTGCTGCTTTTAAGATTCTTTTTGTGTTCAACTATTGAAAATTTGGCTATAATGTACCTCAGTACAGGTCTCTAGGTTTATCTACTTATAGTTTGTTGGGTTTCTTAAACTTTTTGTAACCCTTGCTTTCCTCAACTTTGGAAGTTTTCAGACATTCTATTTTAAGTAAATTCTCTGCCTCTATCCCCTTCTCTTCTGAGACTCTCATCATGTGTCTATTGGTTTGCTTCACAGTGTCCTGTAAGTGTCTGGTCTGGGGCCTCTTTGCCTTCAACCTAGCATTTGGTACAGAACCTGGAGGTGCTACCTGGAGGAACCCGAGGGGAATCTCTTCTCATTGCTGACTTAGCAGTCATCCTCAGCCAATTTCACCTCTAGTAAGTGACATTTTGTCTTTCTCACTTGGATCTCTGATTTGCATGCCTCTGGGCCCTCAAGTCCTGTCGCTAGGCCAGAGATTCTCCTGCTTCAGCCCCTCTCTGTCAAGGAGATGCCCTGTTGGAAGCTCATTTGGCCCTTTGCTCACTCGTATCTGGTCAATCCAGGGGTGGACCTTTTCTTTGACCACTGTACTCTGAAAATCAAAATTGTCATTTACCCTCTGATACAGTATAAGAAACTATCAGCCGGTTCCTGGGAAGTCAACCCCTCTGGCTCTGAGGTGTCTTTTAAAGAACCTCAACCATGGTAATCCAATCTAATCTCATTTTTCATTGCAACATTGCTTGGCCCCAAAATGTACTGGACAGTGCCTAATAACAGCACTTTCCATTTCAAACCTGTGATTGGGAAAACTTTTGTCACTGCAATGAAAAGTGGTAGCAGATTCCCTATGTTGAGCCTTTCTTTGCATTGTGTAATTGACCTTTCTGTCAACTTGTTCTACCCACCAGATCCTTCTTCACTCTCCTGTACACATATTTCTTCTCTCTTTGAATGTGTATCTTATCTATTATTGCTTCCTTTCCAAAAAAAAAAAAAACCTCAGCCAGCAGGTGGCTTATATTTTTCCTCTTCTCTTTGTCTTAACAAGTAACATTGTCACCATGTTACTCCTAACAGTTTACTATTATTATTTCCCCTTGTCCTTCCTATACTCCTGCCACCCAGGATGAACAAAATTGTGTCCCCTGATCTCTGAAATAGAGCCCAGCCCTGCACGTCAGTTACAGATTTAACATAAAAACTAAACAAAATCTTTTGATTCTCTATTTTTTTCCTCTCCTGCTGTTCTACTCATACTGAGGTAATTTTTCTGGTCAAGGTTTCATGGAGGCTTATTATTTTAGTACAACCAAAGGAAAACAATGTGTCTCTAAAAATCTGAACTGTCCTTTCACTTAAAGAGACAAAAAGAAACATTTCCTCCTGTATTTTTTCCCCTTGCATTCTGTGGAGCCACTTCTAAGATTCTAGAGATCTTTATCTTAACTTTCCCTGGACCATTGGCCATATCATTTTTTTGTAGCAAGAACCTTTGCCTTTTTGAGCTCTCATTTTTCTAGTAAATTCACTTGGTTTTGCATGCAAATATTTTTGTTAGTGACTTGTTTTTATCTACTTAGAGGCTTTCTAGTTCTCCACCTTTTTATTTTTATTTTTTCTCCTATGTCTTTCACACAATTATTCAAGGGTTAACTCTCAATTACATGGAGGACTAAAAGAACAGAGACCATCCCTTTTCTCCTCCTCCTCCTCCTCCTCCTCCTCCTCCTCCTCCTCCTCCTCCTCCTCCTCCTCCTTCTTCTTCTGTGATACTGGGGTTCCTGGGGTTCCTGGAAGCCCTTCTACCTCTGGGCTGCACTCCCAGGCCTATTTTTACATTTTTATTTGGAAACAGGGTATCCTAAGCCAGAGCGCACTACTGGCTTCGAACCTGCGCGATCCTCCTGTCTCTGCCTCCCAAGCGCGGGGATTACAAGCGTGCGCCACCACGCCCGGCAAGACCATCCCTTTTCAAGGATCATAAAGAATACAATGGATTGTGATGGTGGTTGGTGTGGATCTGCGAACTGTGGAGAAACAAAGTGGCCAAATGAATCAACTGATTTAATGTCACCCAAGACTGGCAGGCTGCCTCAAACATACATAACTATACATATTTTTGGATGTCTGTGTCATACAGTAAAATCTGCAACAGGAGATATTTTGATTTCTGACAGATATTCTATGTAATGAATATTTGTAATTCTGGTATCCCTTATCTCTTGACACTCAGTACTTGATAAATTGATGCAATGAAATGTTTTCTGTCTGTATACATTTATGTACACATGCATATTCTTTGTTGAGTGTCTACACTGAACTAAAATTGGCATAATAATAAATGAGTGCTTATAAGTTGAAAACTATAAACCCAAATACTTTAAAGTTTATGTGAGTTAAATAAGTCTTTGAAGTTTATTAATTAGATAAGAGTAACGCTGTTCTTGAAATGATCAACACAAAGCATTTTTTCCCCTAGGTGGCTAACCAATCAAAATTATGAGATGTTTTTAAGTACAATGTTCATAGCTTTGGGTTTTTTTTTTTTTGTCAGAAAAAAATATCATAAGATGTTAACAGTGATTTTTCTGGTGTCTTGGTTCTCTAAATTTAGTACCATTTATAGCTTAGTTCCTCTTGGCCTTCAGCCTAACACTTGTTAGGTATTTTCTGAGGCCATGCATCTTCCATGAGCCAGTGCATCTACTTTTTATCCAGTTTTTTCAAAACAAAGGTGCTTTCAAATGTCTTAATTTCTTGAGTCTTACTTCTGCTTCTTGAAACTTTAGATTTTGTCATTCTTATCTGCCTACAATCTCTTGCCCCAAGATATTTGTAGGTCTAAAGTGACTCTGCAGTTTTCATACCATATGCCCATCTTCTGTGGCTTCTAATCTGAGTTTCAAAGTATAGCACCATCTTGTCTGAGCTCAGATTCAAGTGAAACAGAAATCAGTTTCCCAGGTAACCAGCCAAAGGTCAGAATGCTGCAAAAGAGTTTCCGTCTGTCTTACCTTCCATCAAAGAGTGGAAACTGTTCAGGTTGCTCCTGGGTATCCACGCTCTTCCAGGGGGGGAGAGGGGTAAGTAGAGCAAGACCACCATGAGAGTTCTTACCACTTGACTTTGGCTTTTTCTAGATTGAGCATTCACTTAGTTTCTGCAGGTCAGTGGCTATTTTCTCAAGCCCCCTCAGGTCTATAGTTTTACTTAATGTTTTTAGGAGAAAATGAGAGGTTGAAACTTCCTCGTCTGCCTGACTGCTGACATCACTTCACAAAAGATACCTTTGGCCTATATGTTGCACCTAATCTAATTAAGCCTAAATTTTGATATTAGAATAAAATCTTCTTGGGCATGCAAGATTGCTAAATTTACCATATTTACTCTTCTTCAGAAAAATGTTATCAAAAATTTAATAATAATTTAGGTAAGAGAAATTGAATAAAACTGAATTTAAAAACATAAAAACATGAATATATTTTAATAATATTGATAATAAAAAATAACAATTTGGTATAAAAACCTCAAATAATTCTATTTCAGTGGTCAGTGCAAAGAAAATTGAAGAAACACAGAGAAGTGTTGGCTTACTATGCTTTTGTGTTGAATGGAGAGTGTAAAATATGATTTATTTTAGATATTCATAACAAATAGAAGTTTACATATCTGGAAGAAATTATATGGCTAAGATTATATGACTAAGATTAAATAGTTTTAGATCATAAATTCTGAAAACCACAACTAACAAACTGCTAAAATGAATGATATATCAGGGTTAGAGAAAATATGGGAAAGTAATTGACCTTTACACTCTTAGTGGAAGAGGAATTATTAAAAGCCTTTCTAGAGAACAATTTTGCAGTATTTGTCAAATTTTAATATATGTCAATGTCTGCCTAACAATTTCATTTGTAGAAAAAATACTTTGAGTTTTATATGAAAGGACACATTTAATTGAAATACTCTTGGTCATATGAAGAATAACAGGAAACTTACATGTCCATTAAGTGAATTACTGTGAATTTTAGCAAACAAATATTATGACATACTATTTAACAGTCAAGAAATAAAGTCAATCTATGTAGAAATAGCTGGAGGACCCATTATTAAGTAAAAAAAAAAAAGTGGAAGCAAATGGCATACAATATGATTATTTGTAGAAGTAACAAGATAGTATTGTATATTTGTACATATGTGTTTATGAGCTAAAATCATGATAAAATTATGGAAAAGTCTAAAAGTACTAATTAATGATAGCAGTAGTATTGGAATAGTCTTTTTGAACCAGAATACTTTCTCTTCTTACTGTGTATGGTTCTGTATTGTTGGAATAGCTCACCATATTTTGGTATAAAATAAATAAATGCATATTTAATCAAATAACCAATTTGGCATAATTTGACCACTTTGCCATAGAGGTAATTCACATCATCTGTCTTTAACATAGCTGTAAGAATCTAGCTATCATTGTTTTTAAGTCCAAACGTTTCTTTTTATATATAGCCTCTTGCACAGACACAAAATAAACTAATTCTTAGGCTCAATTGTGGCATTAAAATAGGGTTTGGCAAACACAGAGGAATAAATTTGTTGCTACTACGGGAAGAGGAAGAGTGCAAACTCTGGGTGGTAAGCTGAATTAACAAATAGTAATATGCACATGATTAAAATCCCTTATTTTAAAAATCCCTAAATAGGGATAAACCAAAAAATATTATGCTATGACTGTCTACCTATTGATTTGCTTAACTACTTACCTAATGTCATGATTTGGCTTTGAAACCATTATTTCTAATTGTTTCTTATGTAGTTTTTGTTAGTTCATAATTATATGAGAGTTCATTAAAAAAAAATGCTGTGGGATTATCCACAGCCTGAGTGGACAGGAGCAGGGCCTGTCATCCAGCCTTCTCAGTCTCAGAACTCTCCCTTGTTTCTTCTTAGCAGTCAGCCGAACTGGCTGACACAAGGGAAATGCCTGCCAGGGAACTTTAGTAGGAGGCAGTTTTTAATTAACAGGGGCCAGAGAAGGTGATAACCCCAAGGGGTGGTGAAGCGAAATTAACATGGAAAAGCAGTTCCACGCTTCTGTGGGTCCCAAAAGGCCAGCCGTATTAGTGGTGTCTGTTCTGATTGAACTTTTGCTGTGTCTTTTTATTGATTCAGTTGTCAGAATCTGACAAAAGGGCCGAGGCCCGTCAGTGGTTTGCTCGTAGTGGTGGGTTATGGCTGGAAACTGCTTTTCTCTACATCTGGCTGCAGAGTGAGAACTGTCATCCTGGTCACCATTTTACAGCCATGATTAATGTTGTTGGGCTTTATGTGAGAGTTAAGCGTGTGCACACACATCCAGCCAGACAGGCTTACTCACTTCGGATTTCTGAGACTTTATTCTCTTAATTCTTTGCCTGGTTTTGTAGAAAACTCCTTTAATTACTACAGAATTTTAAAAAGCAACTTCAGGGACAATAACACTGATGGTTGAAAATGCTTTTTTTCTGCCCTTTACCAACTCCTTGGCTTAGGAAGCGTTTTAAAAGAATAATATCCTGTGAATAAATATTTCATGTTTCTCTCCATAGGACGAAAATGAATAGTAAATAAAGCATGTAAAGAGTTTGTGAAATCAGCTCATGTGGGGAGGAAAAGGTAAAGGGATTATTTTCTTTTTCTCTCTCTCTTTCTAACTACTTGAGTGTGTGTGCATAGAGCAACAAGCCCCAGGTGTGGCACCCAAAAGCCTTTTACTTTAGCATCATGAGAACAGAAACATATTTTCTTAAAAATATTTAAACAACATTTTGAATACTGTATGTTTTTTTAATTCCTTGACAACCAAGCTCACTCCAGAATTCCATGCATTTCAAAATACGTCTTGTTCCTAAAACAACACGTTCCACACTTTATTTATTTATTTATTTATTTATTTATTTATTTAGGTACTGGGGATGGAACCCAGCGGCACTATACCTTCGAGCCACATCCCCAGCCCAATTTGTTTTTAGTCTTTTTAGTTTTTGAAACAAGGCCTCCCTAAGTAGGTGAGGCAATCCTTATTACTTTACTTACTTGAAACAGTATTTTCTAAGGTTACTTAATGAGAAAATAGTAAAATCACCAGTACTGATATATTCTTTAGAGCATTTTTTCTTTTCATTTCTCTTTCTTTTGAAGTATTCATATCCATTTATAAATAAATGACTCAAACAGAGTTACATGTCCCTTATTCTAAACTTAATAAACATCTAGTTTTCTGTTGTCTAAATCAGTAGCCATTAGTCACGTGTAGTAATAGAAAACTTAGAATGTGGCCAGTCTTAATTGTGATGTACTATTAGTATAAACACTAAATTTTATAGGTGAGCATGCAAAATAACGTGAAATAATTCATTACTATCTTTTTATATTGATTATGTGCTGATATGATATCTTTAATATACTGGGTTAAATACATTATCAAAATTTATTTTAATATCTTTTTTCCTTCCTTTCTTTCTTCTGCTTTCTTTTGATTTACTTTCTAAATGTAGCTTATAGAAAATTTCTAATTACCTACATGGATCATGTTATCTTTCTGTCAGGCAGTACTCATATAAGCAATGATAAAATCATATTCATTAAGCATTTAGTATGTGACATTTGCTATACTATGTACTTTAGGTGAATCGTCTCATTTAATTTCTCTATTACCATTAAAGTAGATGTTATTGTTACTTCTGGGTTTTTTTTTTTTTTTTTTTTTTTTTTTTGGTGGTACTGGAGGTGGAACCCAGAGGCTTTCTACCTCCAGGCTATACTTCTAAACTTTTTTATATTTTGTTTGGAAACAGGGTCTCACTAAGTTGCTGAGAGCCTCACTAAGCAGCTGAGGCTGGCTTCGAACCCGTACGATCCTCCTGTCTCAGCCTCCCAAGCGCGGGAATTACAAGCGTGCGCCACCATGCCCGGCTTGTTATTTCTGTTTTATAGACAAGAAAATTTAGGCCAGAGGGGTAAGCAATTTACTTAATATTATACAACTATATCACATTCCAGTCTTCTTTCAATAATTAATATTTTTGATTGTCTACATAAAATTATGTGTGAGACACAGTACCATGCATGAGCAATGAACTGTAATTAATAACTCTATGATATATGTTAGTGCAATTCTGTATGGATTTGAGAGGATTGAAGACTGCCAAATTAATTTTTGCAAACTCTGTTCAATTAGATGAATAAATTTAGTAGTGAAAGCACAAAAGTGTTCACGGAAATTCCTTACTGTGTTATGTGGTACAACACTGGCTTCAATGCATCTGTATTTGTGTAAAGGTTAAAGAAGGGATTATTTTATGTAAATGATTGACAAGTAGTATTGAATTTAGAATGAACTGTGATCTAGAGCTTAGACAAATTTGGTACAGTAGGATATAGAACACTTCTTCTTGGCCAAGGCATGTTAGGAGAAAAATCAGAAACAGGAAAGAGAAAAAAGTGACTTGAATGTAGTTAAATATAAGCCAGGCATGGTGGTACACGCTTGGATTCCTCGTGCTTGAGAGGTGGAGACAGGAGGATCACATAGGTTCAAAACCAGCCTCACTGGCTTAAGAGACCCTGTTTCCAAATAAAAAATAAATAAAATAAATTAAAAAGTAGCTAAATATATATATTTTCTTATACCAAGTGTATGAACTGAAAACTAGTCCTTTAATAATAATACTGTTTACACCTGGTCAACTAAATATTTTGGTCATAGATATAGAGCAGAGGAGGTAGATGGAACATGTCTTTTCTTATTTTATATTCTGAAAAATGTAAAGCATGAAAATAAATGAGGAAAATAATATGAGAAACCATTTTGAGATATTTGAATATTCTTGAAATTTAGGTTTGACTTGTTCCTGTAAGACCTCATGAGCCACTGAAAAATTGGATTATTTTGGAGGCAAATGGAACACTGGATTTCATATTGCAAACTATAAATAATTCTATACACAAGATGATTCTATTTTCAAACCACAATTAGCTGAAGGTAGCTCTCACAAAACTATTTAATTTGTATGACTTTTGCATATTTATACAACTCATTCAGGAAACAAAGATTGTTTTTAAATGATCAATATTATTTTAAAGTAACTTGTTGATATTAAGAATATTTTAAATTCCATATATTTTTAAAATTTCATTAAATAAAATATTTATCATTAAATTGAAGTTGCCAGTACTACTATGTATTTCACATCTACTTTATTTTTATTTTTTAAAATTTTTATGTAGATCATATTGAAAAGGACACACATTTACACAGTGTTTGGTGCCCTCCCTCCCATATTTCCCCTTTCCCCCCTCCCAACAATGAGTGTTCAGGTTGACCATGCTACATTCATACTTAAACACATATTTGAATGTAGCTCTTCCAGTTAATCAATCTTAGCCTTCTTTCTCTCCTACCCTTTCTTTCTAGCTTTGCTGAGGTTTGCCCTCCATCATCTGGAGTCCCTCTGGTATCCCCAATGCTCCCTAGTTTGAACATATTAGAGAAAACATATGTCCCTTCTCTTTCTGTGCTTGTCTGATCTCACTTGACATAATGTTCTCCAAGTCTTTCCATCTTCTTGCAAATGACATGATTTTGTTCTTCTTTATAGCTGAGTAGAATTCTATTGTGTGTATTTCTCATAATTTTACAATCCATTCATCTGTTGATGGTGACCTAAGTTGGTTCCATATTTTGGCTATTATGAATTGTGCTGCTATGAACATGGGTATGCATATGTTACTGTAGTTCTCTGATTTCAACCCCTTTGGTCAAATACGCAGGAGTGGTATTGCTGGATCATATGGTGGATCCATTCCCAGTTTTCTAAGGAATCTCCACACTGATCTCCATAGTGGCTGAACTAGTTTGCACTCCCACCAACAGTGTAAAATAGTTCCTCTTTCCCCACATCCTCACCAGCATTTGTTGTTGTTTTTTATTTCTTTATGCTTGCCACTTTGATTGGGGTTAGATGGAATCTCAGCATAGTTTTGATTTGCATCTCCCTGATGGCTAATGATGTTGAACATCTTTTCATGTATCTATTGGCCATTTGTATCTCTTCTTTGGTGAAGTGTCTATTCAGTTCAGTTGCTCATTTCTTGATTGGGTTATTTGTTTTGCTAGTGTAGAGTCTTTTGAGCTCTTTGTATATTTTGGATTTATTCCTCTATCTGAGTGGTGGCTGGTAAAAATCTTCTCCCATTCTGTAGGCTTTCTCTTTAGGTTCTTGTAGGTTTCCTTTGATGAGAAGAAACTTTTTAGTTTGATGCTATACCACTTGTTAATTCTTGCTGTAATTTCCTGCACTTTGGAGGTCTTGTTGAGAAAGTTACTGCCTGTGCCTATATATTGGAGTGTTGAACCTGTGCCCTCCTCTAATAACTAGTTTCTTGTCTAATTTTCAAGTCTGATTCATCTCGCGGTGATTCCTGTGCACAGTGAGAGGTAAGGATTTAGTTCCATCTTTCTACAAATGGATAGCCAGTTCTCCCAGCACCAGTTTTGAAAGGTTGTCTTTTCTCCAGTATATGAGTTTGGGCCCTTTGTCAAAGATCAACTGACTGTAGGTGTGTGGGTTTGTTTCTGTATCTTCTATTCTGTTCCATTGGTCTGTGTGCCTGTTGTTTTATCAATACCATGCTGTTACATCTACTTTAATATAGGTCTTCATCTATGTTGTTTGGTTTTCACAATAAAAGTATCAGATATTACTTTCCAGCTTTTAAAATTGAGAAGGAACAAAGCTTAGTCATATAAAATAATATTGATAAGTTTTAAAGACCAATAAGAGTATTAGGAGAAAAAGAAAAATTTAAATAAACCCAATGTGGTCTTTTTTCCATGCTATCAGTGCTCATTTTTTCCCCCAGTACTGGGGATGGAACCTAGGGGCATTGATTGTACCTCTCAGCTACACCCCCAGCCATATTTTATTTTAGTCTTTTTAGTTGTTTTTTGTTGTTGTTGCTTGTTTTTGTTTTTGCGGTACTGGAGATGGAACTCAGGGGAATTCTACCTCTGAGCTAACACCTCAGCCCTGTTTTTTATTCTTTATTTTGAAACATTGTGTCACTGAGTTGCAAAAGTAGCTGAGGCTGTCTGTAAACCATAATCCTCTTGTCTTAGCCACCCAAATACTGGGATTACAAGTGTGTGCCATCATACCCAGCTTCTTTTTAGTTTTTTTTTTAATAAATTTTTATTGGTACATTGTAGTCATACATCTCAATGGGATAAAAAAAAAATCTTGTGGAGATATACATGCACACATCATCCAATCAGCTCTTAACCAATCTCTAATCCCTTTCCTTCCCCTCCCTCCAAACCATGCTTGGCTTCCTGATTGACTTTGATATGTTTAAGTACATCGTGTGCTTTAAAGAGTTTCCCTTATCCTCTCTTATCCCCTCAGATATGTCACCTTCATTATTCCTCTATAGGGTCCCATCTTCATTTAGAGTTCCTCTTGTTACCCATTTCTCCCTAATATTTTGCACATTAAGAAAAGCATCTGATTTCTTATTTTTTGTAACATTTCACTGTAAATGCCATAATTTTATTCTCCCTTATGGCCGGGCAAAATTCCATTGTGTACATATCCCATAGTTTTGAAATCCACTCATTCATTGAAGGACATTTTGGCGGGTTCCACAGTTTGAAACAGGGTTATATTGAATTGTGAAGAGCCTTGCTAAGTAGCTGAGGCTGTCCACAAACCACAATCCTCCAGTCTCTGCCTCCAGAATGCTGGGAATACAAGCCTGCACCACCACGCCCGTATATGTGCCCATTATTATTGTTGCAATGATTATCATTATTGTGTCTCCTCAAACCCTAAATCTAACAAGGTTCCTAAAGAAAAATCTTAGTTCTATTTTCATTTCTTTCTTCCCTGACCTACTTAAATTCTTTCTACTTTGCTCTCTTCCATGCCCCTGACTTTGTCTTCTCCTTGTGAATAACTGCCTTTGCTTAAAACCTAAGCTCTTGAAATTGCTGTAGACTCCTACATAGTTCCCGTTTTCAGAATCATCTCTCTACAATCCATCATCCAACTGTCATGGTTACTTTTCTAAAATACACATTTGAGTGTACCATTTCTTTACATTAAAATATTAGGAAGCTTTTCTTTGCTTTCTTCAATTTTGTGTTTAGACTCCTTGGAAAGACACACCAGGGGTGCCTCAGCCTTCTTTTTAGCCTTTTTTTTTTTAATCACCTTCCCTGGCTTAAACCACCTATTTTCCAGTCACACTAAACATACTTGATGGCTTCTCCATGAACCATTGGAAACTAAATGTCTGAATCCTCTCAGTGGAGTACCATTTCACCCCATGCGTGTGGCCACAGCCAGAGATGAATTCCTACCAGACTCCCAGAGCCTCGGGCTTTGTGCACTCTGGTTGTTATTTGATGACTCAGATCCAGCTGCCAAACCTTTGTAAGTTTGGATTTTTATCTGATAGTTTCCAGAAAAATGCCTGAAGAAACTTTGGCCTTTTTCAGCTCCAAATAAAATCTAAAACCACTTCCTGCTGGAAAATATACATCTGGTCCTGATGTTTTTTTTATTTCTGTATTGTCATCATTTAGGTCAGGACAATAGATTTAAGAAAACATTTATTGTTCCTGAAAACAAATCCTGGAGAAAGTATTGACAGATGATATTTTAATTGGTTTGGCCTCTCAAGTGATTAAATAATCATGAAAGCTCTTCTGTTTAACAACTGCTCGAGGTACTTTGTATTCTTGCCTCAAAGCAGAACAGTTTCTCGCTGGTAATGCTGTGATTGATTTTTCCATATCAAATACAATGTTACGGTCTATTGTTTCCATAGCAAACATATAGCATCTGTCTTCAAATTCAGACTGTGATCCTGTGCTAGCCAGTAATACTTTATATGACCACATCCTTCCATTACAAGTATGAGTGGATTAATATTGATTTTTTTCCCTTCTTGTCCAAGACTGAAGGTCTGTCTTAACAGCAATAATTTACACAGCTGGTATATAGGGATATGCTTACCCTTCCTTACTTTCATGGTAAGGATTATTGCTTTGTCTGGAGATCAGGTTTTGCTATATTTAACTCATAAATAAGTTGAAAAGGGTAACATACTTTGCAGCCCTGGCCTCTTATATTGCCACATGTTTCTAATAACATTTTAGAGTTATCAGAAAACTTTGAGCTTTTATGGTCTACAAAAAAATTTTTAGAAAAACCACGAGGAGCTAGCAAAAGCATTTATCACCATGGGTTGAACGCAGTATGACCTAGTGAAACATCAAGAATTCTAAAGCAAGTGTGTATGTGGGGAGTGCGTGCGTGTGTGTGTGTGTGTGTGTGCACGCGCGCGCACGTGTGTGAGTGAGAGAGAGAGTTAGTTTGATTTTAAGATTTTAAATAATGGAACCCTTAAGTGAGATGTTTTCCATTTTTTACTTAAGGGTTACTTTGGGTATGGCGGCATATCCCTGTAATCTCAGTACTTGAGAGGCTGAGCAGGAGAATCACAGGCTGGAGGCCAGCCACAGCAATTTAGCAAGGCACTCTTGCAACTTAGTGAGATCCTGTTTAAAAAAAAAAAATTAAAATGGTTAGAGGTGTTGCTCAGAGGTAGAATGCCCCTGAATTCAATCCCCAGCATCACACACACAAAAAGAAAAGTTTCTACGGACTCCTTTTGCTTTCTATCAGTAACAATCCTCCAAATCTCCCTTCTCCATAGTACCAAAGCACTTCTGTTCTCATCTCATTCTCTGCATCATTACTAAAGAATGATCTTTTGCCTAGAATGTTTTCATTCTCCTCTATTGCTACACTAAACTTACCTACTTCTCAAAACTTCTATCAACTATCACCTTCTCTGCTAGATTTACTACAATTTTGGTTTTGGTGATTTTTCATTTAATGGTAATAACAATAAATGTTAACTTTTAATTACATTATCCCTTGTGTTTAATGTCATCTGGTCCTGAATATTACTCAGGATGTGGTAATCTCCTAGAAAAAAAATATTCACATAAAAGAGTCAAACCACAGACTGTAGCAAACATTAGTTATATCTGAATGTGTGGTATGATTTATAATTTTTTACTCTCATACTTGGCACTTACTATTGGGTTTGGTTAGCATTAGTTGGTAGCTGAAAATGTCCTATAGGGGTGGCATTCCTTGTTCACATACTATTAAAGTAGAAAGAAGATTGAATTATGATTTAAAGTATTTGAGTCCCTTTCCAGGATCCACCACTATCAAATCATAAAATTTAACAAATTTTATGACTTGAGAAATAACCATTTTGGAATTCAACTGCTTGTCTCAAAAAGACATGACTTTCTTTACCTGCTCCAATCACAAGAACTCCTTTCCCTTTCATACTCTCAGCTGCAAGTCCTCAGAGGAAAGCCATCGGAACTGTACACTGTGACCTCCCTCTTCTCTTCATGGGCCATCAGAATAGAACTTTCCTGAGCCAAGCTCAGCTCATCAGATTATTGCTGTCGGGGAAGATTGAGAGACATAATCTATAGAGAGAAAGTTAAAAACTATGGAATAGTTTCTATGCTGTGATATATTTTGGAAAAATTAAGGAATTTGGTCTATGGTCTTTTTAAAATTATTTTTATTTTTTATTTTTATTTTTTGTGGTACTGGGGGTGGAATGCAGGGTATTTTCTTCCTCCAGGCTATACTCCCAGACCTATTTTATATTTTAGTTGGAAACAGTTCTCACTAAGTTGCTGAGAGCCTCTCAGTAGCTGAGACTGGCTTTGAACCTGTAAGATTCTCCTGTCTCAGCCTCCCAAGTGCTGGTATTACAAGCGTGCACCACCACAACTGGCCTGTTCTGTGGTCTTAAAGAAGATGCACAAAAGAGAGAGATGACAAGCAAGACATGCCACCAGGGTTAAGTGTCTTCTTCTTTTTTATTTTAATGCTGGGGATTGAAGCTAGGGCCTCACAAGTGGTAAACGTGTCCTCTGTCACCGAACCCCCTCTCCTCCAGGTGCTTTTACTTTCTAAGTCCTGGCTGAGGCCTGCCTCTACCACAGCCTTCATTTACTTCAAGATTTGAACTTGAAGATTTGTTACATTAACACCATGTCCATGTCAGTCTCGTTCTGTCATATTCCTGGGCTGAATATCACACCTGAACTATAGAGTTGCTCAGTGAATATTTATTGAGAGACTGAATTTACTCTTTCTTTTTGGTTTGTTTTTTTATACAGTTTGTTTTTAACTGGCTCTATTACAAGAAACCAAAGAGGCCTGACTAATACAGAGTGGAACTAAATAATATATGTCTCAGAAGCATGCTAAAACTTGGTGCTCTGTGTGTGTGTGTGTGTGTGTGTGTGTGTGTGTGTGTGTGTGTGGTGATACTGGGATTCCTGGAAACCCTTTTCCCTCCTGGCTACACTCCCAGACACCTGTTTTTTTATATTTTTATTTGGAAACAGAATCTCTTAAGCCAGTGTAGCTGGCTTCGAACCTGCGTGATCCTCCTGTCTCTGCCTCCCAAGTTGAGGGATTACAAGCGTGTACCACCATGCCAGGCATAAACTTGGTGCTTTTAATTTAATAAAATTACTTCTTTGTACATGTTTTTACTTTGCATTAGAAAATACTGAAGGAAATCAGCTAACATTTACCTTTTAACTACTATCTTCCAGGCACTTTACATTTCTTATTTATACTTCCCAACAAAAATGTTGATAATAGCACCTTTTATCAAGCTTTCAGATGTGAAAGCTAATATTGTCAATGAGTTAAAATTTGAATCCACATTTTTGCTTATGAGCTTTTGTTCTTTCTCTTCCATCATGCAGCCCGAAAGAACTGGCGATACAATTTGCTTGTATTTTTCAGTCTTTCTTAAAGATGGCCTTTGTGATTCTCAGTAAATCTGATGATTTTCATGTGAAAATTAATTTAAAAAGAGAACACAATCACTTTACTTTTACATTTTTAAAATGTCTGTCCTATAGAAATATTTAAATGTACTCCCATATATACTTCATAACTCTAAGAAGTATGAACATAAATAATTTCCCCATTAAATACATGTCAGATATTCTATGTCAGTCTTATTTATAATAGTTATGAGAGTTCAAAGAAAAAGAGACACAAGAAAAAGCTAATTTGTTCTTGAAGGAGGGGAGAAATGGAAACGTGGAACTTTAGAAGACAGTGAAACACCCAGTGCAGATAATGGTGTGAGGGTAAGGGAAGATGTGAAAAAGTAAATAATCATCACATCATTTGGTTATTTGATCTTTTATAAATCTGAGAAGTAATTAGCACTGAATAACAATTTATATTGGCATTTTCTGGTTCTATGTGTATTTGATAATGTGTATCATTCAGAACACTCTGCTGTAACAGCCAAAGGACAGAGAGGTGAGAGGGTTAGAAACAGAGTAGAAAAGAAGGAAGAGACAATTCTCAGGGTGGATCTCATAACAGAAGTTAGCATACTCATCAACTGTAAGTGTTTCAACCATAGCTGTTTATATTGTTTTCAATGGTAATTCCTCAATTATATTTTTACTTAATATACTTTATTCACTTGGATCTGTTTACTTATAAAGCCATGCTTTTAGAAATATCAATGCCAAATTGCAAGTAATCAACTTACCGATTGATGACATGCCCGTACCAGCATACTCTTAAGCATACTCTTAAGCATGGACACTCCATTTTCAGCTATTTAACTAACCTATGTGAACATACTGATCTATGGAAGTAGGTATGGCAATATGGCAGTTAAAGATTGGTAGATCTAAAATGAAAATGCCTGTTATAGCCACACCACGAAAGCAATTAGTTTTATTATAGAATTTAAAAGAAGGAAGATTATATTACACTAATAAATTTATATGACCATATTTTCATAAATTTCCTTGAGGGTCATCTGCAAGCACAATCTTTAAAAAGTACCAATAATTGATTTTTTTTTTCTGGTCAAATGTAGTTCATAATATCCAGTGTCTCATGAAGTCCTTGAATAGCCATGTTAAAAAAAAACACAATTTAACATTACATATCATTTTTTCTTAAATAGAGTATAATTCATATGCTCTATTTTTCTCCAGCATCTCCTTGATGATTTTTTTAAATTAAAAACTAATAAAGCATCATAAAATTATCTATTATGACATACAAAAGCTTGACTCCTTATTTAGACTTAGTATCAGCTCATACTTTTATAAATTATCCAGCTGAGAACTGTACAATTAAGAAGGTGAAATTAAAGTCTAGTTTTGCCGTTTCTCTTCTTTTTAATTTTTTTAACTTTTTATTGGTGCATTGTAGTCATACATCTTAATGGAGTATAAGATGGTGGAGGCATACATGTGCACATCACCCAATTAGCCCTTACCCAATTTCTGCCTTATTCCCTCCCTCTCCCTCCTTCTCATGTTTGGCTTAGTGATTGACTTTGATGCGTTTGTCAATGTATATCATGAACATTAAAGAATTTCCTTCGTCCCCCTCCCATTCCCTCAGGTCACTTTATTTGCGCATATGTAGTATCTCCATCTTTGTCTAGAGTTCTCCTATGACCCATTTTTCTCCGTTGTTTCTGTATATTAGGAAGAACATCTGATTTCTTATTTTTTGTGACTGACTAATCTCAGCATAATGTTCTCCAGTTCTATCCATTTCCCTGTAAATGATATAATCATGTTTTTCTTTATGGCTGAGTAAAATCCCACTGTGTACACATCCCATAGTTTTGTAATCCATTCATTTGTTGATGGACATCTTGACTGGTTGCATAATTTGGCAATTGTGAATTGTGCAGCTATGAACATAGATACGCATGCATTACTTTGGTAGTTTGGTTCCCATTCTTTTGGGTAGATACCCAGAAGTGATATTGCTGAATCATATGGTAAGTTTGTTCCCATTCTTCTCAGGATACTACATACAGTTTTCCCAGTGGTTGCACTAATTTGCAGTCCTACGAGCAATGTATTAGAGTTCCAACTTCTCCATATCCTTACCAGCATTTGTTGTTGCTTCTGTTTTGAATGATTGCTATTCTAATTGGAGTTAGGTGAAATCTCAGGGTACTTTTGATTTGCATCTCTCTGATTGCTAGTGATGTTGAGCATTTTTCACACATTTATTGGCCATTGAAATTTTTGTTGAGTTCTCTGTATAGTCTAGATATTAGTCCTCTATCAGAGGAGTACATGGCAAAAATCTCCCGTTTTGTTGGCTCTCAGTTGAGGCTCTTGATACTTTCCTTTGCTGTACAGAAGCGCTTCAGTTTAATCCAATCCCACGTATTGATCTGCCTTTTAGTTTCTTGTGCATCTGTTGTGCTATTGAGAAAGATTATTTTTACCTGTGCCTATGTGTTGCAGTGTTGGAGTAATGCCCTTTTCAAAAAGCCTCAAGGTCCTGGTCTAATTTCCAAGTCTTTGATCCATCTTGAATTGACCCTTGTACAGGGTGAGAAAGTACTGAGACTAAAGTGTTACTTAATGCCACAAAGAGTTTGTTTTATGAAATTAGCTGTACCTGTGTTTGGGGCATAGATGTTGACTATTGTTATTTCCTATTTCTGGATTGTTCCTTTTACCAGTAAAACATGACCTGCTTTGTCTCTTCTAATAAGCTCGAGCTTGAAGTCTAACTTGTCTGATATCATAGTTGCTACTCTGTCTTCAACTTCCATTGGTATGGATTACCTTGCTCCAGTCCTTTACTTTTAGTTTGTTACTATTTTTACTTATGAGGTGTGTTTCTTGTAGTCAGAAGATAGATGGATTATGATTTTTAATCTATTTTACCACCTTATGTCTTTTTATTGGGGAGCTGAGGCCATTTATGTTCAGTGTGATTATTGAGAGATGGATTTTAATTCATAACATATTGAGATTTAACTTCTATTTGAGGTAGTGATTGTTCTTCTTTGCTTAGTTGTTTGCTGGGGTGGAATTTGTTTTTCTGGTGCTGGCACATATTACTTGTTTCTTCTTTGCAGTTAATCTCTTTGAGTATTTTCTCTAGTGCTGGTTTGAAAGAAATAAATTACTTCAGCTTCTGTTTGTTGTGGAATATTTTTATTTCACCATCTAATTTGAGAGATAGTTTTGTTGGATAGGAATTTTTGGCTGCAATTTGTTCTCTTTCAGAGTCTGGAATATGTTACTCCAGGTCCTCCTGCTTTCATGAGTTGTTTTGGTAAGTCTGGAGTGATTCTAATTAGTTTGCCTCTCAATATCACTTGGTCTTTTGTTTATGTGCCTTTAAGATTCTCTTTTTTGCTTCTATGTTGGTCAGTTTGACTATTATGTGGCTTGGTGAACCTTTTCTCTGATTTTGTTTAAAGGGGGTCCTATAAGTTTTCTGTACCTGTGTAATGGCCTCTTGTTTTATGTTTAGAAAAAATTCTGATATTACTTCTTTGAAAAGATTGTTGATCCCTTTGGTTTCACCTTTTACTAACTCTTCTATGCCAGTTTTTCTTATTCTTTTAAGTGGACCCATATTTCTCCAATGTCCAATTCATGTTTTGTTCTAAGTTATATACTATGCATTTGTTTTTGGAGTGATCATCTTCTAGGAGTAAGATTCTATTCTCCATGTGCTCTAATCTACTGTTTATAATTTGAATTGATGCCTTCACTTTAATGATTCCATCCTTTATTTCTTTCAGACTCTCCAAATTCTTTTTGGAGGTCGTATATGATTTCTACAGTTATATTCCTGATTTGACCTTCTGGAGATCTCTGCAATTCTGTGTTGTCAGGTTCTGTTATTGTGGTGTTGTGGGAGCTCATTGATTCCTTGTTATTCCTCCTTTTCATGACTTCAGAAGTTTGCATCTGTTGCTTTTGGTAGATCTTTCCCAGTCTCTAGGTGTCAGCTAGTATATCCAAGGGGAAGTTGCATTGTATTCAGCAGTGGGCCATTAGTGAGGAGGAAAGTGAAGTCATAAACGCAGGAATAGGGTAAAGCCACAGATAGGGTCAAATAGAATGAGAGTATGAGTTTGGTAAGGTAGTATATTGTAGAGATTAGAGATAGTGAATATTTAGTAGTATTCTAGTAACCAATTTAGAGTTTCTAGTATAGTGGTATGAAGTGGATTTAATACAAGACACATAAAATAAGAGAAAAAAAAGAAAAAGAAAAGAAGGGATGGAGAGAAGAGAGTAGGTATGTGCAAGAGAAGAAGCTTGGGAGAGGGGTTGGGAAAAGAGCAATCACACAAGCATACCCACAAAACAAAAACAATGCAGCCATATATATATATATATATATATATATATATATATATATATATACACACACATATACATATATGACTATTCAGCAGACTGGGCCTCTGCAGTCTATCTCTGTGCAGACAATGAGTGCCACCAGCACCTTTCCGGCTGCAAGCCTGATTTTCTTTGTCTTTCTCAGACAATGCAGATGACCGGTATCAATGGGGCTTGATCTAGTGTTAAGCATCGATCACTCTCCATGCTTTCCACAGATGTGGAGTCTATGTCTCTCCCTGCCTCCATAGGTGGCAGATGCCTCTGAGACCAAACTCAATCTAAGAGTCTCTTTTCTGCACAGCTAGGTCTGGGCTGGTCTAACTTCTCTCAATTCACCACAATTGGGTGGTCTGTGGTGATTCCAGAGATCCTACTGTTAAGATCTAGTGTTAAGCATAGGTCTCCCCCCAACACTTTCCACTGATGCAGAGTGTAAGTCTGTCTGAGCTATGTCCAACAGCAAACTTTATCCTCACCTTCACCAGGTTGAACCACAAAGTCTCAGACCCCAGGAATGTATTATGTCTGCACAAGTTTCTGAGTGTGCGATGCTGGACATTCTCCCATGGGGATGGCAACTTCACTTTTGGTGTTGTTGAGCACAGCTCTGGATCTCTAGAGGGCATGGTGAGCTTGGCCTCCACTACTGCAAATTGTAGCCAGTGTTTATGCAGGAGAAACTGATGGTTTACAATTCCAGTGATCTGCAGCTGCTTACTTCAAGTCTTTGATTGTTTTCCTGTTCATCTCTAGAGTCAGGTGCAGTGAGGCAAAATGACACCTTTGTGGCACACATGGCCATGAGGTGGGCTGGTTTCTTTGCTGGTGTTGCTGACCACTGCTCTGGATCTCAGGAGGTCATGGTGAGTTTGGCTGCCACTGCTGGAAGTTGTAGCCACTGTTTAAACTGAAGGAACTGATGGCTTTCAATTCCAATAATCTGCAGCCAGTTATTTCAGGTCCTTGGTTGTTTTCCTCTATTTTTCTTCTAAGAGATAAATTATTTCACATCCAATTTCTTCCTTCTCCATTTGTATCAAAACCCTATTGCTATAACCCATGTATTGTTATTTTAAAAAATCCTTTATTATTCTCATTTTTCTCATTCTTGGAAGAGAACATCTAAAAGGGTTGGTGTGTTTTCCACTCGAGGGACTGTAGTTTGTTTTCAGGAAGGACATAAAGTGCATATCTAAATATCCTTAATAAATTTGTTTTCAAGATGACTATCTTTTATCATTGACTACACACCACCTAGCATTTGACATGATAGCAGGTCCTAATGGTGTCTATAGAAGATCTGATCCTTTTCTTTCCTGCATGTAGTCTAGGAGACCATGGTAATTTTAGATGAGATTATAGGTTGTTTAATGCAACTTTGTGAAATCTCAAACAGTGCTTGCTGTTGGCTGGGGCACTGTGAACAGAGAAAGAAAATTCATGTCTAGGGTACATATTAGTTATTGGCTTCTTCCTGGTGGAGAAGGTTTGTTCCAAGCAACTTACCACCAAGTGGCTAGTTGATTTCAAGAGATGAACTCATACCAAAATGCAGTGTTGGTCCCTACTATTAACCCTCAAGGCATTCAGTAGTGGCAGTTAATAGTTCTGCATCAATGAGAGGTGCCTGTGATTCTCAGCAGGTGCATACCTCCATGCCACCCATCAAGATGACTTTTTTCAAGAGCTCTTTGTGCAAACACCAGAGTAGCCAAGCTCATAGGCTGGCTGAGATCCACTGGATGAGTCATCTGTTGTACAGAACATTCTGATTGATGTTCCCTTATAGGAACTGACATGACACAGAACACAAAGGACTTAGCCGCAGCTCCCTTAGATGCTCCCACATACTTTCCCCCCACACTCATGTATTTAACTCTCCACCCTCAGGGCCCTGACCAGACTCGGTGCCATTGCCTCTGAGTCTCTGTGAATATTTACCTTAGTACTGATCTAAGTTCTACCACTGAGAAGAGTTCTGCTTCTCACTTTTAGGAAGATCCCTAAGTGGGGCTGCAGTATGGCAGTTGTTTATTTTCATGTTGTATAAACATATCACACTAACCAAAGTATGAACAAGGCCTGAATTTTACTTTTCCTCCCTTAGTGTGTCATCAGGAATCACTTACTAGGCTATAGTGTGAACTGAGGTAGAGACATTGGTACCACAGGGTAGGTGGTATGCAGGTATGGGCTATCTGTTCACAATCTTACCTGTGCCCTCTGGACAAGTACAGTATTCATTCCCATTGTGTGTCAAATAGACATTCATCATTTGGGTGTTTGGGGCACTGGTCTTACAGGGCAGCAGAATATGCCACTTCCAAACATGTCACATTGGCATCGGATGATTTTGATTTAGATATTTAAAATACAGATGAGTGCTGGGTGTGGTGGCGCACGCTTGTAAATCTCCGCGTTTGGGAGGCGGAGACAGGAGGATCGTGCAGGTTGGCTTAAGAGACCCTGTTTCCAAAAATAAAAATAGGTCTGGGAGTGTAGCCCGGAGGTAGATGGGCTTCCAGGAACCCCAGTATCACAAAATAAATAAATAAATAAATTATTTAATTAATTAAATAAATAAAATAAAATACAGATGAAAGCAGGAAAGCCCACCCTTCCTTTTTCTTTCTGAAAGCAGGAATTAAAATTCCTATGTGAAAGATAACCCTTCCAATAACAGAAGGGAGACATTCTTATGACCAGAGATGGAGCGTTGAAGCCAAGAGAAATCTGTTCAAACAAGCCTTATTAAACTAATCTTTATCTTCCTAGTTATTTCTCCACAAATTCCTGCCCAAGCCAAACCTTTTGTTTTGTCAAAATTTCAAAACCTACTGTTCTGTCTCAAATGGATTTTGGCTCCAATGGCTTTTTGGGTTGTAATTTTGCTTGAGAGGGCTCTCATGTACATAAAACAAATTAAAAAAAATGTATGTGTTTTAGCCTGTGTATTTGTTTTGTGTGCGTTATGGATGGTGGGAATACTGGGACTTGATCACAGGGATATTCTACCTCTGAGGTACACCCCCAAACCTATTTTACTTTTTATTTTAAAGTGAAGTCTTACTAAATTACTGCACTCTAACCTAGAACTTGGGATCCTCCTAACTCAGCCTTCTAAGTAATGGGGTTATAGGTGTGCATAACCATGCCTAGTTGTTGATTTGTCTTTTGACAGTCTAATTTATAGAGTCTTAGCTGAGAAGACTGAGATGGATAGAGGAAAAAGACTTTTGCCTCTTCTTCAATTCTATGGTCATTTCCTAGTCTCTATCAGCATCTTCCCAAGAGTAAAAGAGGAATTGTTGCAGAAATGGTCGAAATTTCTCTCCCGTGAGCAACATGGCCTTGATTTGGAAACTTTAGTGTCTTCACTATTATTTTCACATCAGGATTCTCATATGAGGACTTGTCAGGAAGGTCACAGGCTATGCTTATCTATTATAGTTGTTTCTATAATCGCTGGATCTGCTAATTTATATGGATCAAATAATAGGAATACTTATAGCCTGAAACTGAAGCTGATCCCTCTCTTGGTCTTGATCCACTTAGACTTGTAGTATCTTTGAGTTACTGAATAAGTAAGTGAATTTTAGTAGCTGTTTCAGGCATATAATGTCAGAATCCCCAAAGTCAAAGATACCTAGCAAGGTCTATGCTTCTTGCTTAGCATAGACCAGTAAGAGGTACAAGTCGCACTGATTGATTTTTTGCTGTGGAAGAAGTATCACAGCGTGTCTTAGAATAAAGGAGCATTAAAAACTTGACCTATGAAGCAGGGCCATAAATTCCTGTAAGGCTTGTCTCTTCCATTCTCTTCCATGAATGAATGTACTTGATAATTCTTATCTGGACTAATTTTTACAATACCATTAATATAGTGGGTGTTTTATGGAATGTTAGAATGGCCAAAGTTATATTGTGGCAGATACTTCTGGTCATAGAAAAAAGGCATGAATATACATTATTTTTAATTTCAGGTGAATGAGAAATGCTTCTGATCTTCCTTTTGGAGAGAGATTGAAAATAATGCCATGAAACAAGTACCAGCTTACAAAATGCTATGCCTGAAACAGTAGGCATGAGGAGACTGTCCATTCATAACTTTATAATACACCATAATCTATCATGTTCCTTAAAGTTTTGGAGGAATTATACTAGTACATAAAACTGAGATAAATCGGGAACCCCCATTCCTATAAAATTTAGGTCTCTGCATATCACACTAATTTCTATTATTCTCCTCAAATGCAATGTTACTTCTATTTTGGTTGGGTAGAATTGTGGAGAACTTTCATAAAATCTCTATTCATAGCCTAAGAAATCAGTGTGAGGAATTTTCCAGATGTCAGGTATATTTGTCAGGATTATGTACCCAGAGTTACTCTGCAGACTAATTGGATTCAGTGAGTGTTAGGAGTAGTATGGTAAAATACTAAAATATTTTAATGATAAGAGTAAGAAGGGCCAGGTGTGGTGGCTCACGCTTGTAATCCCCACGCTTGGGAGGCAGAGACAGGAGGATCACGCTGGTTTGAAGCCAGCCTCGCTGGCTTAAGAGACCCTGTTTCAAAATAAAAAATATAAAATAGGTCTTGGAGTGTAGCTCGGAGGTAGAAGTGTTTTCAGGAACCCCAGTGCCACCAGAAGAAGAAGAAGAAGAAGAAGAAGGAGAAGGAGAAGGAGAAGGAGAAGGAGAAGGAGAAGGAGAAGGAGAAGGAGAAGGAGAAGGAGAAGGAGAAGAAGAAATACTAAATATCATCAAGTTCTGTTAAGTGTAAAAGGTAGAATATCAGCCATAATACTAAAGTGCAAGTGAAGTGAAGTGAAGTAGCAAGTGCATGTTAAAGTGTTAGATGCAGATAAGCCCAACGCAGACCAGCCAAGACCCAGATAACTCACAATCATTACTCCATTGGGCATAACTAATGAGGAGAAACCACCTGTGGGTGTGGCCAATTGCTAGAAGACCCCCACATGGGCATGACCAACCAGGTGGAGCCCAGCTATTGGACTTTCCCCAAGAAGGATACAGAAACCTATAAGAAACAGCAACCCATGCTCTCCAGCCCTCCAATGCCTGGTGGAGAGCCCTCGGTGTCAGTGAGCCCCAGACTTATTATTGAATCCAAGCACTGGCCAAAGGTGGACCCGACTGAAAGGAGCTTTGACTTAGACACATCACATGTGCATTTCCCTGAGTCCACTTCCTGGCTGAGCTTAGACTTAGAGCTAGACTTACACTTAAACTCTGGCTTGTGGTGTATTTGTTAAATTGTCTACTGAGTGTGGAATCCTCAATAAACTCATTGACACATGTCAAAGAGTCTAGCAGGTCACTTGCTTGCAACAGTGAGATGGAATTGGGCTGAGACCCAATTCTAACAGGAAGGCCATACTGAGATTTGGAGTATCCTGACTTCAGCACTGGCTCAGATAATGTATCTAGCATCCCTCAAAAGATCTAAGTATTTCTTTCTACCCAATGTACATTTGTGGTAATACATAGCCAGGGTTCCTTTATAAAAGGATGAGGATATAACATCTATGGATTGTTGGGCTTTGGGTTTGAGAAATGGCTGAATTTAAGTTTTACATTGTTGTCACTGATATGGGCTTTTTGCCTACCCTTTCCTGAAGTTTTGAGGCTTCTAAAACAAGCAATATTCTTGTTGATGACCTTTTTTCTCCACCCTACAAACATCATGGTCTATTAGTCATGTAGATTTCTTACAGAGCAAAGCCTTCAAGTTGCTATTTTGGTCTTGCTGCCCATCACTCTAATTACGTAGAATTTGATTTCCTGGTTAAATATTGTCAGTGTTGTCTTCCCTTCCAGAGACCTTCATGTTGACATTAGGAAAGAGCATTATCTTCTACTATCAACAGTGGCATATAAAGGAAGCTCTCTCGGACTTTCTTAACAATATGTCAGAAGTCCTGGCAATCCTAACTCATTTAATCTAGGTCATAAATGTTTCTGAGGATCTACAGAATGCTGCCATATTAACAAACTATATTCAGTCTTATTATTCCACCTTCCCTACCCGAGATCTTTAAAAATTTTCCTCAGTCACTTTTGGCTAGTTCTGCATGTATGTATTAAGTAGATCCTACAGCTCTCACAGTGAACAATCCCTTTCATTGCTTATTTGGGTCAGTTCTACCCTACTTGAGCAATGTTGAAGCATGATTATTCTTTTACTCTAAAAGAAAACATGAGAGATGGATAGAAATCTTAAAAAAATAAATATCATATCACATAATATCTGGTTCAGGTGAGAAGTTTGTAAAAATCCCCAGGCAATGGGTAATAGCTCTCCTTAATCAGGGGAATAGGAATGACTTCTCTAGGATAGAGGGTCTGCAGGAATCTGGAGTTTCCATATTCTGCACCCAATTAGATCAACTAGGGATATAGCATTATATCCAAACTATATATAATATATATAAACACACACACACACACACACACACACACACACACACACACACACACATATATATATTATTTTTTTTACTGGTGCATTGTAATCATACATCTTGATAAAGCTCAGGTTTATAGAGGAATACATACACACAGCACTCATTGAACCCTCCTTCAGGTCTCAACCTATTCTCTTTCCCTTCCCTTTTTCACTCAGGACAGTGATTAACTTTGATAAGTTTGTGATTGTACATCATGTCCATTAAGGTGTTTCTCTCTTCTCTCCTCCCATCCCCCTCAATTAGCTCACCTTCTTCACTCATCTAAGGTTTCTCCTTCTTTGTCTGGAGTCCCTCCTATGTTCAATTTTCTCCCTAAATTCCATATAGTAGAGAGAGCATCCAATATTTCACTTTTTGTGACTGATTAATCTTACTTAGTAAAATCTTTCCTAGTTCCATATTTTTTAACTCAAGAACTATCAGAATCAAAACTGGTGCTGGATTGTCAATAAAACCCGCTTCTCACTGTAGTGGATGAGGGAGCTTTTTGAGCACTGTCATGGGTGATTTTTAGATTTTATATTTTAACCTAAGATTATAGTTGGTTAATCTATGTTTGTTATATTCTTCAGTTAATAAAAGCCAATCAATCTCATATTGCCAGGGACCAGATGCTGAAGAAGCTATTACCCCAGCCAGTATATCCTCTTCAATTGACATTCTATGCCACATGACTACAGATGAAAGTCTAGATCATGATGCTACAGAATGGCAGGATGTCTAATCATTCCATTTGCTAGTAGCACCCAACCGTCTTACAATCAATTCAATTACAAATATTTTTACAGAGATTATTTCCTAGAATAAACTCTTTTAGGTTGAGTCTCCCAGACGCTGACCTTGGGCCAAGGAGTTGAGTGCAAATAGTTCATCTGGGAATCCTCCAGTAGGGGAGTAGAAAAGTGAGATAAAAAATGAAAGGAAGTCAACCATAGACTGTTACCAAACAGCACTGAGGTTCAATTGTACTGCGACTCTTAGGATCCAGTGTAGAAGAACAAATATATATTTCACAATATTATATCTAAGGAGGCAAGAACACAATTGTAGGAAGATACTGAAAAAAAATAGTAAAAACATGAACAGAGGCCAGATGGCTGGTACAAAAGAGGGAAATGCCCAGGAAGTGAACACAGCAAAGTCAAATTGCTGGAACATAGCCGAGAGAGGGACCAGAATAAGAGACAAAATCATGGGTAAACTCTCAGGCTTTCAATCATAATCTTTAGCCTGTTAAAAGTCTTTCTACTCCCCCACTCTTAAAAATGTATGGATTGTGCTTTTTCTTACCCTCTATTCATAAAAAAAAAAAATCAACCATAAACACCAAGTGTAGGGCCATGCCAAGAGATACAGAAGCCTCTTCCATAAGAATCTCTACCATAAAATAGCTCTAGCTACTCAATAAGATACTGGGTCATTGTTTTCTTGTGTATGTGTGGGGAGAGATTTTTGACTATTCCCTTGGTGAGGACAGCCCCCTTCACCTGGAGGTGAAGCCACTGACTTTCCCACCCCCCATTAAAACTTTGCATGTATACTTGTGCTCACTTGGCTTGGAGTTTATTTTCATTGACATCGAGTCAAAAGTTTTCATCACCTGTATCAGAGAGAATTTAGGTGATCAATACATTTGAAGAGGAAATAAACTACATCCTAATTTTCTCCAATCTCTAACTATATTTTAACATTTCTTTTAATTATGAATATAGACAATAAGTGATAGCAATACTGACAGTACCCATGACAAATAGGAATTACAGATCTTTTTATAAAACACTAATGTTGTTCCAGATTTCAAAATGTCATTTATATTCATTTGTATTTCAAAAGTACAGTGGTAGCCAGGCATGGTGGTGCCTCCTTGCAACCCTGTTACTTGGGGGCTGAGACAGGAAGATCTAAGGTCTTCAGCCAGCCTCAGATATTTAGTGAGGCCCTCCACAACTTAATGAGACCCTGTTTCAAAGTAAAGAATTAAAAAAATAGGGCCGGGGGTATAGCTTGTAGGTAGAATGCCCTTGGGTTCAATTGCCAGTACTGAAAAAACAAAATCAAAAACAAAAACTGAACGGTGGTCTTTTCTTTTGAACCACCATTAGATCTTGTTTAATATATAAATGTAAACACACACACACGCATATATATATATATATATATATATATATATATATATATATATATACATGAATACAGACATATATATGTAAATGTGTGATGTGTGATATATATCACTACATACTATATCACAAGGTTGGTTTTGAAAAATGATATTTTAATATATTTAAATTCCAATGCTATCTTATGTGCATTATTTTATGCATTTAAAATAAATTATTTTGAGAAAAAATCCATGGGCTTCATACACTATCTCTATTAACTACCTAAGACTGTCTTAACATTTATTGTTCTAGAGGCCAGAAGTCTGAGTGAGACCAGGGCTGGCTCCTTCTGAAGGCCTTTAGGGAGAATTGGTTTCAGGTCTCTGTCCTGGCTTGTAGTGAATTTATAACTGTCCTTACCTTTTCTTGGCTTGTAGACATATCAAACTGATTCTTTCATTTATGTTCACGTGGATTTTTCTCTTTCTAAATTTCCCCTTTTTAAGTAAGGACACCAGTCATATTGGATTAGCACCTGCCCTAATGACTTAATCTTAATTTCATTACAATTATAAAGACTTCAAAAGATATATCTCCAAAAGATAGCACATTATAATCATTTACTGGGCTTAGGATTTCAGTATATCTTTAATCAGGAAAACAATTCACCCCATAATACTTTCTTTTTTGTTGTTGTTGTTGGTACTGGGGTTCCTGGAAGCCCTTCTACCTCCGGGCTACACTCCCAGACCTATTTTTTACATTTTCATTTTTGGAAACAGGGTCTCCTAAACCAGCGCGCGCGGCTGGCTTCAAACCTGCGCGATCCTCCTGTCTCCGCCTCCCAAGCGCGGGGATTACAAGCGTGCGCCACCACGCCCGGCACCCCATAATACTTTCAAAGGAATTATTAGCTCACAAAATGATTTAAAAACGATTAAATAAACTTTGCTACTGGGCGTGGTGGCACACGCTTGTATTCCCAGCATTCTGGAGGCTGAGACAGGAGGATCATGGTTCTTGAACAGCCTCAGCTACTTAGTGAGGCCCTCCGCAACTTAGTGAGACCCTGTTTTAAAGCAGGATAAAAAATAGGGCAGGGGGGTATAGCTCCAAGATTGAATGCCCCTGGGTTCTATCCCCAGACCTGCAAAATAAAACAAAACTTTGCTCTAGTACGGGATCACAAAGGGCATATACTGTCCCCTTGGGAGGGGGGACTGGAACAAAATGTAGATACATAAAACAATGCAACTTTTTAATTTATTTGCTTAAAAATTTTCAGGGTAACTTTGATTTTTTTTTTTTCTAAAAAAAAAAGAAATGTTTGGGGACCTATGTAAATCTTGGTGAGCTGGGAAGAGTCTGATAATATTCAGGTTTTACAGGGCTGGTTAAATAACATGAAATTATGCCTTAATGTTTACCTCACCCATGGAGACAGAGTTTGTTTGCTGATATTTCCTCCTTCAGGAAAAAGACTTGTGTACTTTAAAATGGCTGACTTCCTAGTGATCCCAGAGGGAGAAGACTGATACCACCAGAGAAGAGAAAGGGAAAAGACTGTAAATTCCAGGGGCCCAGTGTCAGGAGGGGAAATCCCTTCTAATCTCCCCAGGTGGTGGCAGCTGAGTAAATTACCTAGCAAGCAGCTGTAATGCATTACATTGCAATTATCCCCCTAGAGTTCTGAGGGCTTGTAAGCAGCTCAAGATAAAAGGCAGGCTGCTTCAGGACCTGAGCACTGTGAGAGGAAGAGCAGCTTCCTTTGCAAGTTGACAATGTTTGAGGAAATGCACCTCATGGGACAGAGTCCCTTTTGCAAAGCCTTGAAGTACAAATAACCCCCTAGTTATATAAGGCTCTTGTATTGCCTTGCCTTGAATTGCTACTCACATAAGATATTCAAAGGAATTGCATGGGGAAAACCAATATTGTGATGTCATGGATCTTGTGGAATCAAAATGGCATGTACTTCTAGAAGTAACTCTGCCCAGTGTACCCATGGTAAATATTAGGATTGCCTACTTATATCTTTTTTATTTATATTAATTTATTTTTTGCAGTACTGGGGATTGAACTCAGGGGCATTCTACCTCTGAGCTACACCCCCATCCCTATTTTTATTATTTATTTGGGAACAGGGTCTCACTGAGTTCCAAAGGGCCTCACTAAGTAGCTGAGGCTGTCCTCAAACCACAATCCTCCTATCTCAGCTTCCCAAATGCTGGTATTACAAGTGTGCGCCGCCACACCCAGCTGCCTATGTATATCTTGACTGCATAGAAATAGAGGATGTTTGCTAAATATTACTATACTATACTTTTCACAAGTTATTTTCTTTAACCCACAAAACAATGATAAATGGTAGATCCCATTATTATTCCCATCTTACAGATAGAGATAATAGGGTTTACAAAATATAAATTGTTATGGCTCAGGACTGTTATGATTTGGGAAACTGTCCCCAGGGACCTTTGTTAGACCCCTAGAAATAATTCCCCAAAGAAATCACACACAAAAAAACGCGGGTTCTTGTCCTGAGCTAAGGGTAAATATGCAATAGCTCTGACTCTTGCTGAAGATTTAAAGGAGTTTATTAAAAAAGATAGAAATACAGAAGACAGTCACAGCCTCATGTTACCTGTAACATGAGGCGGTGCTTCGAACAAAATCACCGAAGTACAAAACACAGAACAGACTTTTTATACACATGACCTCCATCTTGTTTCACATTATTCTGACGTAGTAAAAAACTCCCTGTAAAGTTCCTCCCTGTACTTTCTCCTTGCATGAAGGTCGACCCCCTACTCCCATCCTAGCTAGATTATCCATATCCAATTATGTAAACCAGTCTTTAGAATGAGGATGAGGAAGTCCTAGTTCCCCTCTCTAGACTTGCTAATTACCTTTAGCTAGGTTAATTTACATTGGAATAGTTGCCTGCTTATTGGCAGAAACAAAGTTCTTTCACAGATCTGCCCCTCACCCCATTTTTGAAATATACTTATTAATAATCAGAGCTTTCTCAAATCTTTCTAGGCCATTCCCAATATTGGTACATAAATAGGTAGAATAGTCATAGTTATCATTGTAATTAGTAACCTTTAACATTTTTAAAATTTTCTTCCAATATGTTCAATTTGTTCTGGTCAACATAAAACAATCTATTTCAAGGATAGACATTAACATTATTTTATCTTATTTTATTTTATTTTTGGTGGTACTGGGGTTCCTGGAAGCCCTTCTACCCCAAGGCTACACTCCCAGACCTATTTTGCACTTTTTTATATTTGGAAACAGGGTTTCTTAAGCCAGTGTGGCTGGCTTCAAACCTGCGCGATCCTCCTGTCTCTGCCTCCAAGCGCGGAGATTACAAGTGTGCGCCGCCACGCCTGGCGACATTAACATTATTTTAAATGTTTGCAGAAGCCTTGATATTTACATGAAAGATTCAAACTCAAAAAAGATAGCAATTTTCTCAAAGTAATACAGAAGAAAAGAGATAAGGTACCTGTGGCCTACTTAGCTCATGTGTTTCCTACAGATCAAGGTGTAAAAATATGCATATATTTAAATAAAATATTGCTCTCGTTTACTTGCCATTTGTAGATGAATAACTGATTAAGAGAATGTGCAAGTGAAGTAGTATGTAATTTTGCAACAATACATACTTGACTACAGCATCTAATTCAAAAGCAGAAATTTTCCCACCTAATGTGTACGGACCAGGTATTTAGTAAGCTGTCCTCCTTTCTTCTAGGGGCATCCCTCTGTAATCACACGGGAAAGAGAAAGTTGCTGTCTCCTGCAGTTTTCCTCCAACATTTTTGCCACTCCTGGCTGCCTTCTCTGGTGTCTAGACTCCAGGGCATGGAGTCAAGTGACATTGGTACATATTGGTAAAGAATTAACCAGTTCTCTGGGGAAAACAAAACAAGCTCTGATTTGTACGTTTTGCCCATTTTTGTGGTGTCAGTACTCTACCAATGGCCAAGTTCAGGTTAGCAACATGTCACTAAACCCAGACCTGGAGAGAGATACGCATCACTGTTGCCTTCTTTCTGATCTTAGAGGGAAAGCCTTCAATCTTCTACCATCAAGTGTGAAATGAGTTGTAGGTTTTGTAGATGCCTTTTCTTAGTGTGAGAAAGTTTCTTTCTATTCTTAGTTTTCTAAAAGCTTCCATTGTGAATGGATGTAGGGTTTTTGCCAAATTATTTTTCTGCATCTATTGAAATAATGATAATTTTTTGTCTATTAAGATGGTGCATTGTATTGACTGTTTTTTTTTTTTTTTTTGTGTGTGTGTGTGTGTGTGTGTGTGTGTGATACTGGGGGTGGAACCCAGAGCCTTTCTCCAGTTTATACTCCTAGACTTGTTTTTTTATTTGAAAACAGGGTCTCACTAAGTTGCTGAGAGCCTCACTATGTAGCTGAGGCTGGCTTTGAACCTGGGCGATCCTCCTGTCTCAGCCTCCCAAGTGCGAGGATTACAAGTGTGTACCACCACGCCTGGCTCGACTGCTATTCTGATGTTAAACCTACATTGCATTCGGTGATAAAATTAACAAAGTCATGAAATATTCTCATTTTTAAAAATTTGATATACTAAAATTTTGTTGGAAATTTCTCAGCCTATGTTCCTGGAGGATATTGATCTGAAATTTTCTTACCATGATTTTCTAATCTAGGTGTCAGGATAATACTGACTTCATAAATTGAACTTGAGAAGTGTTTTTTTTTATTATCTGAAAGAATTTGTGAGAAATTGGTATTATTTCTTTTATTAAATGTTTACAGAATTAATCACTCAAATCTTCTGGTTTCTTTGTGGGAATGTTTTTCAGCTAAATTTAATTTCTTACATAGATATGAAGATTTTAGTTTATCTGCTTATTCTTGAATGAGCTTTGGTAGCTTGGTATTTGCTTGTTAGAGAAATATACCCACTTTATTTAAATTGTTAAATTCAGTGGCATAGAGATATTTATCCTATTTTTATCATTATTTTAATGTTTATAGAATATTTATTGATATCATATCTTTGATTACTAATATCAATGATGTATATTTTCTCTCTTTTTGGTTCTCTTTTCCTCTTCTTTTTTCTTGCTAAACAACTATTAATATTACTCATCTTTCCATAGAACCAGTTATGAGGGTATCTTATTTTCCCTATTTTATTTCGGCTTTTATTGTATTTTCTCTCTTTATTGTTTTCCTTCTAATTACTTTGTTTTTCTTTTACCATGTCTTAAAGTAGAATCTAAAATCATTAATCATTGACTTGAGATTTTGCTTCTTTTCTTTTTTCTTTCTTTTCTTTTCTTTTTTTTCAATACTGGGGATTGAACCCAGGGGCAGTCTACCTCCAAGCTCCACCCTCAGCCCTAGTTTTTATTCTTGATTTTGAAACAAGTTCTCACTAATTTGCAGAGGGCCTCACTAAGCAGCTGAGGCTGACCACGAAACTGCAATCCTCCTGTCTCAGCCTCCCAAGTACTGGGATGACAAGCATGTGTAACCACACTGGCTAGAGATTTTGTTTCCTTTCTAATACAGACATTATCATTATAAAATTGATGAAGTAGAATAAGAGAAATAAAATTTTAGGTAGAAAAAGAGACGAACTGGGAAGGAAAAGACAATATAGTTTTAAAATCTGGAAAGGTCATAATATCTAAGTTCTATAGGATGTGTTTTAGACAGAAGCCATGATGGGCCCACACTCTTAATCACAATGGCCCCTTTCCCCACCTGGGATTCCTGGTACACCGAAAAAACAAGGTCCTTGAGGAAGAGGATGAAGGTCAGGAATCAAGCCACTCACCAGTCCTCTCTGTCACCAGAAGATTTAGAGAAAGTCCAGACCTCCACTGTGGGACCCCACCCACCAGCTCATGAAAGTTCTATGAAAGTACTGAAAAAAATCACAAAGACTCCCTTGCTCTTGCTCTTGTTCTTGTTCGGACATCCTCTACCTCTTAAAGATGGCCTCCCTTTCCCCTGAAATCTCTCACTTTCCTAAGCAAAACCTCTGTCTTTATCTCTGACTGGCACGTGTTGACATTCTTTTCACCACAGAAGCCAAGAACCCACAGTAATGATTATGTTTTCTCATGACACTCCCAAAATACTCCTTCGGCTGCATTTCACTAATTTTGAAGTATCGTGTTTTCATTTTAATTCAGTTCAAAATACTTTCTTCCTTTAGATTTCTTGTTTGAAGTGTAGGTACACTGCCTACAAATTAAAATGGAGTTAACAGGAGAACTTAATGCCTCCAAGAATTAGAAGCATGTGTAGACCTCATTGAAACTACTATGTCATAGGAAAAAAAAAGAGGGCTGCTACTTTTTGAGCTCACTCTGGCCCCTTAGTCTCTTACACCTACTCATCCCTATAAGATGTTTCTATGCTTCTTACCCTGTAGACTTATCTCCTCTACTCATAATCCTCACAGTCACCTCAAAGCAGTACCTCAGTCCTTGTTCTTCAGGGTCTTTTAACTCACCTCTAAGTACTTAATTAGTTCAATATTTTAGGGAGAGAATTTGATTGGTTCAACCTAGGCCAAGTGTCTACCTAATGTTACTGTGGCAAAGATGGGAAAAGAGACATCTGGTACACATGCAGACCCCCAATGCATGCATAATAAAGGGAGTGAGAGTGCTGATAGCAGGTATCAGAAGTGTTTATACAACCAGGGACCAAAGGCAGGTAAGTAAGGAAAACAGGGAGATAGAGCCCATCTCAGTCTTCCATGAAGATCTGGCTTTAAAATGACACTATTAAGCCCATACTATTCTTAGTCCTGTTAAAGCCTCTTTGGTATGACTAAGTCAATGGAAGTTTTATCTCCTGTTTCCTGAATGCTCTTGAGTCCCAGTGAGGGTCTTACTCATATTAAGAAAAATATATATCTGTGCATATAGAAAATATATCCTGTGCATAGGAACAAATTCCATTCAGAAGGAATTAATAATGCTCCTGAAAGGTTTCCCCAAAGCCAGCTTCATGTTATGCTCTGATTCTCAAGCGCAGGAAATCACCAGCTGCAGATTGAGCATAATTGGAGTTAATGATAGGTTTGCTTGAATACAAGTTTCAGCTTCCAGCCTCCTAAAGTAAGCATTAGGGCAAAAACTTGAAACATTTAAGGAATGTGAGATGTGGTGTTTCTTCTAAGTTTATATAGTCTTTCCTTGTGGTACAATTATCTTCTCCATCTAGCCGGGAAATATATGTATTATAAATATATTTCTTTTTATTCCACTTGAGGAACCCCTAATACTTAAAAAAGTTTCAGTTATGAAAACAAAGTTTATAAGTCAAAAGACCCATGGGATCCAAGTTTTTCTGATGGAGTCATTATACAATATGAAACAAGTTCTATATTATTCTACAGTTAGGACTGGTCCTACAAGTGGTGTTCCAAGTCCCAAACTACTGTACATTTCATCTTTAAAAGTATGAAATATTCATTTAAACATCATCAAATCTAAGTAAATTTGCTTACCCTGAAGGCCATTACCCCTAGGAAGACACAGTTTGTGCTTGCAATCACTGCCTCTTGCTGGTCCCTCATTTCAGTCGTTTGTTCTCTAACAAAGCCCTACAGAGAGGTGACGGTGACTCTCTGTGCTTTGCAGTTCAAGCTGTTCTTAGAGTGAGAGAATTTCTCTGGAACTGCCTCTCTCGCTTCCTGACCTCTTCACTGTGGCATTCATTAAAGCTGAGGTCCTGGCTCAAGTCAAGGGAAGATTTTAGTTATTATCCTTGGCAAAGGAAGTCTCCACTGTGGCTTTGATTTGAACTGCAGCTCCTCAGAGTCAGAGGTCACATGTGAATTTGTTATGCTTCCTGGCAAACGTTTCAGAATAAATGAATCTGATGAAATTCTCATAAAGTATTTGTTTTTTAGTGTTTCTCTAATACACAATAAATTGTAATTTATGAGGCGTAATTGAAGAAAATTCTGGAGGAAGTTGTGTATAAGATTAGGAGGATTATTAAATCAACTTTATTGTGTTTTCAAAACTTAAAAATGGTTTACAGCTATAATAAATTGCTTGAGAGTGCTATCAACCCATAAATTTTAATAATTTAATAAACATTCTGCAGTTAGCTTGGGCTCATAGCCAAATCCCAAGGCTGGTTTTGTGTCGTGTGTAGTAATATGTGTCTTAGTTTACCTGGTGATAAAGGAATGAGCTGTTCTCATGCATGACGCGTAGTGATTGGTCATTAATTTTAATGAACTAAAACCAGGAATTCAGGTTTGAAGCCAGAGGGTGAATGAGGCTTCTCTACCCCTCCCCATCTGCTGCGGGTCATTGTTGCTATTTAAAATCTTCAAGGAAAGAGGCTAATTTTATTTCTCTAGCCCTTACTTCTTGAAACCCAGTAATAAAAGCAATCACAGATTCACCTCTTATTTAGGAGCTGTTAATTGCATTGTTAAAATATTTTAAAGTAATAAGCGTAATTTTTGTAAGAATTTGCATATACATAGGCTGTTTGAAGTAAATCAAACCTATGTCAGTTTCATCAAGCACATAAAATGTGTCATATTTTTGGTATTTCTTATCAGAAGTTGTGGTCAAATTCTAATCAACTTGCTGAGATGGGCCTTGTGTGTAAGCAGATTCTATGTTATAATCAAACATGAGCCTTAGTGACATATTCTATTTAAGTGGCATTATATAAATCATTAGTCACATGTCTGTCTAGACATGCCTGTCCCTCTATTTGGATCAAATTTATTGCCATTATTTAATGAATTTTTCTTCTATTGTACTCAAATGAATTAAATAAATCTAAAAATGGAAGTGACTGCTTTAATTTTAATTTGTGTTCAAAATTAATTATTCATCATCTGCTTTTAAGATGATTACAAAAAGAGTCATCAGCATTCTAAAGAAATCTTATGTAAGATTTAAACTACTGACATTGGACTACACATTCTGTCTTTCAAAAGCAAAAACAAAAGTGCTATGAGTTTTAACAAAACAGAAGTCTTTTTTTTCTGATTATTTAATTCTCACTTTCTCATCTTACTGAAGTGACTAAAAAAAAAAAACATACTTGATGATCTCCTCCACCAGAAAAGTCACTTGATTATTAGATGCGCATGTGTATTTATTCATCTATAGAAGACAGACACATGCTAATGTGTGCACTTACCATGCCTACATTTTCACTAATGAAGAGCTTAATAAAAATCAGCATTCATAGCCCCTTCGTAGTCAGATAAATTAGTTAATGCACAATAAGCAGCTCTTATGTATAATGCAAAAGATTAGTCTTATCATTTGCATAATGTGATACAAACGGCCCACTGTTCCAAGCAGTAGAAGCTCCCCCACTAAATGTGAGTTGAAAGCTGAATGACGTCAATAAGGTAATTATGCTTCATTTGGCATATCTCACTCACTCTCTGGAGTTCAAGACCCTATCTGAGCTCTGTTGACAGCACTGTTGAAAGGCATTGGTAATAGTTCAAAAGGGAAGCGGCCAGACTCTGGGAGAAGTATAGTGTACTCAAGCCACTGCCCTATGGCTTGTTTCCCAGCAGAAACACATTTTCCAATATGTGCCACTAAAAACTTATTAGTTTACAATAAAAGTAAAAAGGAAAAATTTCAGGCTGGCAAAGTACCTGTATCTTTGACTGCCAGATTTATCTAAATCCCTAGTGGAAAGAAAAGATAGCTATGGATAAGATAGGATTCCTATCTTCCTCCTGGACACAAACTCGCCTTTTGCCAGTAGGATACACAGAATTTGCAGTCACACTGTTGCTCTTCTGGGCCTTTCTTGGTTCTACAGAATATTTCCATGCCTTTCAAGAATAAAAAGGCATTGTGTGAAAATCAGTTTAGTTTTAAATAATATCACACACACACACACACACACACACACACATTTTACTGATGGGAAAATTTACACCCAAAGAAGTTACATACTTGGCTTAAAACTCATTCTACCAAATTTCAAAGAAAAATTTGAGTCTTATTCTTTGATTAGTGTTTTTCTGTGTTGTGTGATGAAAACTTTTTCTCATTTGTTTACTGTCTCAATGACAGGAGGCTGATCATTTTATATTTATTATGATAAATGATAAATGTTTTTACAAAGCTTCATATTAAAATCATAATAATGGTGGCTATGAAATTTCCTCTCAGAAATGGTGCATTTGCATGCTCAGAATTTCATATAACTCATTTCTTAAAAGCAGAATGTGGCCAATTTTTTTTCAGACTCCTCTATAAAAACACCATTTGGACAAGCATAGTAAAATTATGATTTTTTTCTGAAAATGGCATTTTACTAAATTTTTGTTTTGAGACTGGCTCTTTTTACTCAAAGATAGAAGAAATAATTGTTCACCAAAGGATATATATTATAAAAATCATATGTTCTACATTATATTGTTCATTATATTTCATAATAACAGTTTTAAAAACCATAGATTTACTAGTACTTACAGAACCTCATCCTCATCATTTTCTACACTTAACGCCAGTTAGTCATGTGCTTATAAGGCTGTTTATATGCAATAGTTCTCTTTTTGGCAAGGTAAGAGATACAATTTAATGCTGAAGGCTGGTTTAGATACTGTCATAAAATCTGTGATTTATTGCTCCTGTTTGGGTAGTAATAGAAAAGAAGCCAATATTCAGAACATTCTTAAAATATGGAAAATACATTTAAATTCAGAATTCTACATAAAAAGAGATTTGACATTTTAGCCAAAGAAAGCAGAGAGAGAGAGGAGAGAGAGAGAGAGAGAGAGAGAGAGAGAGAGAGAGAGAGAGAGAGAGAGAAAGAAGAAGACGGAGGGAAGGAGGGAGGGAGAGAGAGAGACAGAGAGACAGAGAAAGAGACAGAGACAGAGAGGCAAGCACTGAAGGAAGGGAGAGTCAGGCTTACAGGTTTCATATTTGGTAATTATAAAAATATAAAATGAGGAAAACATAAAAACGAAGAAGCATTTAAACAGAAATTAGTTCACTTTAGTCTGATAATATTTGATTGAGGTCAAATCAGATCACCCATCTTCACCTTCTACTAAACATCACAAATAAAAGACAAAGAGATTACCGAAAAATATTTACAGAAGCGAGTTTCAATAGCTTTAAATTGCTATAGAATCAAATCTAAAACATAGGATGCCACTTTATACATTTTATCAGTGTCATTAAATACAAAATGAGATAGAGATTAAATACAAATATAACTCCAAATGCATTTGAAAAGCTTTTTTTTTTTTTTTTTTTTGAGGGGCTACTCAGCTAGTGCTCTGGCAATAGACCAATTATCTTGGCCTTTAATTTTTGTGTGTGTGTGTGTGTGATACTGGGGATGGAACCCAGGGACATTCTACCTCTGAGCTATACCCAAGCCCTAGTTTTTATTCTTTATTTTAAAACTGGGTCTCACCAAGTTGCAGAGGGCCTCACTAAGTACTTGGGGCTGGCCATGAACTGGGATCCTCTAGTCTCAGCCTCCCAAGTACTGTGATCACAAGTGTGCACCACCACATTCGGCTTTGGCTTCTAATTTTAAGTATATATATGTTATGGGGAAAGAGAGGGAGAGAGGAAAAATTTTTAAAATGCTGCCATAAAGTTTGAAGATTTTTTTTGCATGTGCCTGTTTTTCATTCACTTCTACTCTTGAATAGGTTTAGTTGAGATGTACTGCTAAAATCCAATATTGAAATAATTATTATAATAACAGCAACTGTAGTAATAGTCCTACTCGCACACTGAGCTCCTTATAAACTCAGTTCCGTGAATTGTCTCCAGTTTAAAAGCAATGATTAAGGGTAAAAGCTCCACCAGTGAAGTCCAGAGGAAGTACAGCTGAAACAGCTCAGTTTCAATGATCGTTTCCCAAATTTAAATGGTATAAAGTGATCAGAACACATGCCTTGAATGAAATTGTTCCTAAAGTTTGATATGTAATACTCATATTTCAGATTCATTTCAACTAAGGGTGCACTTTCATACTGTATGATTACTGGCAGGAGAGGGTTTTTATTAGACACTAGCAAATGGTCCTTGTGACTATCACAGTCAGTGTTACATCTTAATTAGTAGTATTATTTCTAGTTCAACTAAAATAGCTAAAGGGTCCTCCTGGGATCTCTTCTGGGATATGATTTTGTTTAATCTTATTATTAATGATAATAAATTTTTACTTTGTTGGAGTATCATCTGTATGCCAATGATTCTATTATTTAAACAAATAATTATTCCACATTACAATTCCTTTTAGAAGACGACAATAACAAATCACAGTTATAGCTTATTCAAAGTAAATTAGGTCTAAAACATTAATAAAATTAATTGCAAGATGTTTGATTGGAAACCAAAGCTGGTTCAAGCAGGAGCTCTTGCTGCTTATTATCTTTGATAATGCATTACTCTCTGGAATAAAGCTACCAGCATAAAATATCTCAGTGCTTGTTAGCAAACAAAGAGTAATTGAAACTTGGTTGCTAGGAGACATTATTTCTCATTGTTGACAATCCTGATTTTCTTTGATTACTGGCACTATTGTTGTTCATTACACAAACTGAATGTTTTTATATAACATTGAAGAAACATATTTTGAAATCCAATTGTTGTGTGAATACCACCATGTGCAACCAAGAAATGTTTATTCACAGGTTTGGCAGGTTAACTATATCTGGTAAGCATTTGTTCAGAAGGCTTAATACATATTTTTATTTTTTATATTTTCTTTTCTTTATATTTTACTAGAAACTAAATTCTAAGATTCTACAGAACAAAGATTTTATATTATCTGTGAGATTTAAATTTTCCTACAAACAGAAAAATAATCTATGGAAATTTAGCACCTTTATCATAGTGATTTTCATCTATATTCAAGAGTATTTAATTTGCATGAAAGAAAACCATGTTTAAAAACACAAGAAAATTTTTATTTTGAATGAGGTAGGCATTTTAACTTCTTGGGCAAAAGAACCCATTTTAAAATTACTTTAGCAAAATGAGCAGTTTGGAATCTAGTTTTTTCTGGCAAAGAATTTTCAAGAATCTTTATTTAAAGAGCAAGCATTAGCACCATCATGTTTGGCAAAACATCAAACAGTATACAGTGAAGCAGGCAATATCTAAAGTCTCCAAGTCTAAATGGAATCCCAGCGCTTTGTGCTTTGTGTAGACACTTGGTCATTGTCATGGTATTTGACACTTGCTGGTCCCTGTGCTCAGCTGTGAGCACTGCTCTTTACACCTGTACATCATTCATGCCATCTCTTCACGCTTCTGCTTTATGGAACAGATAGAAGACCATAAGCAAGAACCCCAATGTGTCCTCTCTCTTCACTCTGGTTGGCTTTTGTCTCCAGTCATCCTATTTTCTTCCTCTCTTGTCACAGACTAGTGATATAGTTTCCCAGTGAGAGTATCCGCTGCCTCCATTCTCTTCATTTGGAAACCTTGGTCCTAACTTACTCTCTCTTTTCCTTCCTTCCTTCCTTCCTTCTTTCCTTCCTTCCTTCCTTCCTTCCTTCCTTCCTTCCTTCCTTCCTTCCTTCCTTCCCGCTTCTCTCCCTCCCTCTTCTTTCCTTTTCCTACTTACAGATACAGCCTAACCTTACAGTCCTGTCCTTTTGCTTCTTTGATTTTTTTTTCTTTTTGCTATAGTAGTCTTCTTGAAAGGTCACTCTGTATTTCCACATTATGTCTTCTTTTAACCCTGTGTAATTTTAACTGTTAGTAACCCTGTGTAATTTCCACATTATGTCTTCTTTTAACCCTGTGTAATTTGGCTTTCTCAAATACTGTAACTGAAAACTGTCTCTCTTCTGCCACGGTTGGCCTCCATGTTTCAGAAACAAGGAATTCAAAGTCACATCACTGGTAGTAACTTCTTTCTTTCGGTTTGATTTTTCTTTGACTCCTTTGAAATCTCTGTCTGGACATCTTCCCAGCTCTTTACCCGTTCTCACATGTCTTCTTGGCTGTGCTTTCTGTTCTTGAACCCTAAAGTCATCATTTCCCAATTTCAGTTTAGCCCACTTATATTCTCTTGCTACACTGTCTCCATTGAGTGTCTTTCAACAACTTCAGCTGTCATCTCTGTAGGAATCTCTAGATAAAATTATATGTGAAATCCCAGCTTTCCCCAAGTTCACTCTGAATAGTCACCTGCCCTCTCAACACATGCATGTGATTTCCTCATCAGGTCCCATCACTCCCATCACCACACTCAGTGGACATTTTCTTCTTCCCTATTACTTCAGTTTAAGGCAGGGTCCTATACTCTTGCAGCACTTTTGATCTTATTTCTCTCATTAAAGGAATTGCCCAGTTTTGGGGGATTTTTGTTGATGTCTCACTTCTGCTTTCCATCGAGTTTCTCCTTGACTAAGGAACACTCTAATTTATCTGAGTCATCTGATGCACTTGTCATTTTATATCTTAAATAGAACTCTAATCATATCACTTAGGTGATAAAAACTGTTAGTTTCCCTTAAGGCAACTCAGTGGTTTCTTCTAACCTTATACTCAAACATTCTTCTTTATTTCCACTAACACAATATTTTATGCCTCCCTATGCAGTACATTGTTAGTACTGCAGCTTTCAAATATCACATTTCTTCACTTACAATAAAATATAAATTATCTAATGGCAGTATTTGTGCTTAATATATGTTTGTATTTTTCAATATATCAGTCATATTTAATTCACATAGGTTAATCACTCTTTTCAGAGATATACGGTTATTTTTCAATGTAAATAAAATATATAAGCAATCACTAAGTATTTTGAAAAAGTATACTTTTCCAGTATGATTTTCTTCCCTTAGTCTCCTTATTCTTAGAGACAAAAATTATTTTTTACTGGTGCAAACAAGGACTATTTTGAAAGAGATTCCAAATTTCCATAAATTAAACTGTAGTAACCCCCCAACACTCAGAATAAAGTTTATTAAAAAATCATAATTTGCTTTTACTTTAATCTCCTTTACTTTGCGAATAACTTTGATCAGAACTTACATAAACTAAATGAGGTTATTTGCATCCTCCACAATCTATCACCTTCCCACATTTTCTTTGCTTCTTCTCAGAGTGAACTTGGTACAAGAGATGGAAAGGGAAAGTACAGTGCTGTTATCTAATGCCAGAATAAGTAGAATATTACTGGGAAGTGTCCTGTGATAGATTAAATATGTATGCTGTACACCCAAAGACAACATTTTATATATATAGTTCTAACTGATAGAATAATAATATAGATACTTTAAGAAAGTAAAGAAACACTTAAACTTTTAAAATAGAGCACAAAAAGAGAAATAGAAAGACCAGATAACTAATAGAAAAATATTTTTAACAAACAAAAAAAATAGTCAAGTTGAACATACATATATCAATATTTACATGAAATGTACATGGGATAAAGATTTCAATTAAAAGGCAGATATAATTGTACTGGATATAAAACCAATACTCAAATATAGCAGCGGCAGATATTCACAGCAACAATGTGGTCAGTTAATTTTCAACACAGCTACCAAACGTATTCAAATGTTTAAAAATGATCTTTGCAACAAACGGTGCTAAGCAATTTGTTTTCTATATGAAAATAAATGAAATTAAAAATGGACAATAGACCTTATTTCAAAAGACAAAACTATAGAAATTATCCTACAATATTTTTTGTGAACTTAGAATAGACAAAAATTTTTCTTTGGACTCATAAAAACACAAGTCATGAAGGAAAAAATAGATGAATTGGACTTTATCAAAATTAAAAGTTTCTCTGGGTCGACAGCTCAGTGTTTATATAGGATATGCAGCATGCACAAGTCCCTGGGCTTAATCTTTAGCATCCTCGTACATACAAAAAAGCTAAAAAGTATTATTCATTAGAGATTAAAGAAATGCTTAGACAAGCCACAGAATGAAAGGATTCTCAAAACATATTTGATAAAGTACTTGCATCCATAATATATTTTTGAAACTATTACAATAGATCATAAGAAGACAGATACTCAAATTTAAAAATAAGAAAATATTTGAGCAATTTACAGAAGATACAGGGATAATTAATAAACTCACAAATAGATGTTTGTTATAGTCATCTAGATAATAGAAACAAAGCCAAAGTGAAACACTCTTTTAAATCCACTAGAATGTCTGAAACTAAAAGGCTGACAAGACTAAATGTCAGAGACATTAAATAGCAGCTAGAAGTGAAATACACTGTTGGTACAAACCTGGAAAACAGGGAGTTTCTTATTTTTAAAAAAGACATAACACATTGTTGGTGAGATTGCAAATGAGTGAAACCACTTTGGTAACAGCATGGAGGCTTTTCAGAATGGGAATGAACCTTCCATATGCCCCAGCTATGACCCTTCTGGGTGTCTATCCAAAAGAATTGAACCCAGAACACCATATTTAGCTAAAATAAATAGTGACGGAAAGTATATCACTTGTTTCTTGGGCCTAGGTTCTGGGAGTTGTGGGTGAGGACAGAATAACTGAGAAGAAGCAAAGAAAATGTGGGAAGGTGATAGACTGTGGAGGATGCAAATAACCTCATTTAGTTTATGTAAGTTCTGATCAAAGTTATTCGCAAAGTAAAGGAGATTCAAAAAGCAAATTATGATTTTTAATAAACTTTATTCTGAGTGTTGGGGGGTTACTACAGTTTAAAAGAAGGAGCATTCCACCTCTGAGCTATACTTCCAGCCCTGTTTTATTTTTATTTTTTTATCTTGAAACCAAGTCTATGTTGTAAAAGGCCTAGCTAAGTTCTTGAGGCTGGCTGAGAACCTGCAATCCTTCTATTTCAGCCTCCCAACTACTGGAATTACAGGCATGAGCCACCTTGCCTGGCTTTAGTTTTTATTTTGAAACATTGTCTCACTAAATTATAGTGCACTGACCATGAACCGGAGATCTACCTGTCAGCCTTCCAAGTACTGGGAATCCAGGCATGCACTGCCACACCTGGCCTAGACTTTATTCTTTAAAGCAAATTTAATTCACAGCAAAACTGAGAGGCAGATATAGAATTTTTCCATGTACTCTTACTCACACACATGTGCAATTCTTCCCCATTATTAATATTTCCACCACAGTGATTACTTGTTACAATTAATGAACGTACGCTGATTCATCATTATCATCTGAAGTTCATAGTTTATATCATGGGTCATTTGTGGTGTCGTGCATTCTGTTGGATGTGAACAAATGTTTAATGGTATGTATTCTCCACAATAGTCTCATACAGAATAGTTTTAATGCCCTAAAAATCATCTGCACTTTTTTTTTACATTGGATTCTCTCACTTAACTGATGCACATTTATGTTTCTTCTACATCTTTTCATGGCCGGATATCTCATTTATTTTCAGTGTTAAATAATGTACCTTCATCTGAATGTATCACAGTTCATCCATTCACCTCTGAAGGACACCTTAGCTGTTACCAAGTTTTGGCAGTTGCAAGTAAAGCTCCTATAAACATCTGTGGATAAGGTTTTTTTCTCATTTACTTAATTTATTTATTTATGTGGGTAGATTTTTGTGTGGACATAAATTTTGTTCAAGTAAAAAATCAAGGAATACAATTGCTACATCATATGCTAAGAATGTGTTTCACTTTGTAAGACCCTGCCAAGCTGTCTTCCAATGTGGCTGCGCCATTTTGCACCCCCAGCAATGACGGATGTTTCTCCAGTTGCCCCCACCCTGGTCAGCATCTGGTGTTGCCATTGCTTTGGATTTTGGCCATCTATAGATATGTAAATGGTTTCACAGTTTTGTTGTAATTTTTGTTTTTCTTAAGAAATATGTGAAGCATCTTTTTATGCATTTATTCAGTATCTATTTATCTTCTTTGATGTTTAACTATAAAAGTCTTTAGTCCATTATTAGATCTTATTGTATTTTATTGTTGATTTTTTTATGTGTGTGTAATACTAAGGGTTGAACTCAGGGACATTTTATATCTGAGCTATATCCCCAGCCCTATTCCATTTTTTAAAAATTTTCTGGCTAAGTTACTGTGTGCTCAAGACAGGAACCTACAATCCTTCTATTTTAGCCTCTCCAGTACTGGAATTATAGGCATGTACCAGCAACATCTGGCTTCTTATTGTTGAATTTTAAGAGTTTTTTGTATATTTTGGATTATAGTCTTTTATCGAAGACATATTTTGCAAATATTTTTCTCCTAATCTATGGCTTGTCCTTTCATCTTTTTTGACAGTGTATTTGAAAGAGCAGAAAATTTTAATTTAACTAAAGTTTAACTCATCAATTCTTTCTTTTATGGATTGAGTAATTGGTGTTGTATCTGCAAGGTCATTGCCAAATCAGAAATCAAGCTTTTTTTCTTATACTGTCTTGCAGGAGTTTTATAGTTTTCTATTTTGCATTGATATCCATTGCCAAAATAATTCATTTAATCTTCACTTAATGATAACTTAAAGTACTAATTTTATGTTCATTTTGGTGAAGGGCATAAGGTCTGTGTCTGGATTCATAATTTTGCATATAGATGGCTACTTGTTGAAGTACCATTTGTTAAAAAAGACTTTCTTTGCTGCAGTGTATTGCCTTACAGTGTGTTTTAAAAGCAAAGTGTGTTACATTTTTTATAGCAATCTGCCAATCACCATTGCAAAAATTGTATTAGCTCCTGCTTTTAACCCTCAGTGAACAAATGCTACATGTCTGAGGTCAAGGATGACTAGTTACCCAGCTGTCAATATTCAGGCAGACAATTGATCTTCTAGTTTTATTTAATCCTAGTAGCCATTTCCTGTTCCCCAGCCCCAACACTACTTAGAGAAGCTAAATGTGTCCACTGAAATCAGTGCTTAGAGTAAGTGTAATGTGACATGAATCAAAGACCCTTCAGGCCAAAGTAGAGACTGGTAATTTATTACTGAAGAACAGAGGCTTTTCTGAAATTTCCTTTAGTTCAGGCAGATCCCCATGAATTAACTAAGCAAGAGGGCAGCAGGTGCTCTCATTAAATTTGCAGTCACTGGCAGCAGATAGGAAAGTAGTTTTAAAGAGTCTGCAGCTGTGTGGACATCTGTAATTGCAGCCTAGCCCTTCCAGACTCAGACTGGAGGGGTAGGTGGCTGCACCCTCTCAGTGTGTCAGGAAGCTCCGTTGCAAAAATCCAGGTGAGTGGTTTCTGAGCGGAGTGGGAGCAATGCATCCCTGAAATGACTGATGACCTTCGGAAACATAAGGTTTGTGTTAAACCTTCCTGAGTTGTCCAGGGAGATTTTAGTGTCCTTTGGAACATTTTACAGGAAAAAAAATAAAAAGAGACTTTCCTGTACTCTTTCTCCTTCTTTGTCCTCATCCTAAAACCTGAATTTAAAAGGGACCATCATTCTGTAGATCAGTCTTGCGATGTACATCAACCTAATTATACTGGAATCTACAGAGAAACTATGTTAAAGTATAATTTGCTTATTATGCACATTTTCTCAGGAAAGAACCTGCAATTTCAGTGTATTTGAGTATGAGTTAAGAGAGACCCTTTTCATAATTCTACAGACTCCTCATTATTCATCTTCCCTAGTTCCTATCCATTTCCTTGTATTGTGGGAAGTTAAGGTTTTCTCTAAGCACTTCCTTTTCCTTCTCTCTCTTTATCTTTGTTTTCTTTCCCTCCTTCCTTCCTTTCTTTTTTTGTTCTTTCTTTCTCTATTCTCTTAATTTTTATTTTTATTTTTGGTGATACTGGTAGTGGAACCCAGGAGCTTTTCTACCTCCAGGATACACTTTAGACATAATTTAAACTTTATTTGGAAACAGGGTCTCATTAAGTTTCTGAGAGCCTCACTCAGTAGCTGAGGCTGGCTTTGAACCTGTGTGCTCCTCCTGTTTCAGCCCCCTAAGCGTTGGGATTACAAGTGTGCGCCACCACACCCGGCATTATTCTCTTAATTTTTAAATCAGTCCACAAATGGTCTGTGGGTAGAATTAGCCTACTCTCAGTAAAATAAAAGTGATAATTTAAAAAGACAGCCTTAATAAAAATGCTTAAACTTTATAATCAAAACTAGGGGACATGTTACAATTATACAAAATAATTTAGCATATATTGCTCTATTTGAAATGTCTATTTGCCCAAATCTTATGGAATAAAGAGTCTGCTTTGATTTGGAATAGATTAAATTAATAGGCATTGAGTGTTTCCTTTTTATACACAGTTATTGTAATCAGGAAAACCACTGAAAGTTTTGTTTGTATTGGGGATTGAACCCAGAAGCATTCTACTTCTGAGATACACTTTCAGACATTTTTACTTATTTATTTTTATTTTTATTTTTTTGTGGATTTGGGGACGGAACCCAGGGGCATTTGACCTCCAAGCTACACCTTATGCTCTATTTTTTACTCTTTATTTTGAACCAGGGTCTCACTAAGTTGCGGAGTGCCTCACTAAGTAGTAGTTTAGTGAAGCTGTATGCAAATCTTGATCCTCTGGTCTCAGCCTCCCAAATGCTGGGATTACAAGCATGGGCCACCAAGCCCGGCTCGACCTTTTTATTTTTTATGTTGAAACAAGGTCTCATTAAGTGGGCGAGGCTGGCCTCAAGTCTGTGATCCTTTTGTCTCAGCCTTCAAGTACTGAGATTACAGAGGTGTACCACCAGGCCCACCTATACCGAAAGCTTTCACTATACACTGGGAGTTGTTGGTGACAAGAGCCTGATGAGGCAGTGGATGGAGTTACTCTGTAGGCTACTGATTTCTCCCTCTTCAGCAAGGATAGATTATGCCTCCAACTACAGCCAGCTACCTCGTAAATCAAAACTGAGGAAGGGTAGCCTGGCGTGGTGGCGCACGCTTGTAATCCCGGTGCTTGGGAGGCGGAGATAGGAGGATCGTGCTGGTTCGAATCCAGCCTCACTGGTTTAAGAGACCCTGTTTCCAAATTTAAAAAACTATAAAATAGGTCTGGGAGTGTAGCCTGGAGGTAGAAGGATTTTCAGGAATTCCAGTACCACCAAAAAAAAAAAAAAAAAAAATCGAAGAAGGGTAAAATATTAGAGCTGGAAATAGCTTAAGGTTCAAGGCTTTGCCATTGGTCATAGGCAAGCAAGCCAGGGTTGGATGAATGTGGAAGGAAAAGAAAGCCCAGCAGAGCCTGGGATGAGAGAGGCTCAACAAAAGCAGCCTCATGTGTAGCAAGGACTATGAGCTTTCATTGTTAATTACATTCTTAAGCCCACAGAATGGGCTTCTTCCAATCATAGAGACAGTCACCAAAATGATACTATCTTTAATAGAAATTAACTGCCAACAAAGAAAAGCAAACCGTCTCCCAGACTTTATGAAAAAAATTCCTAAAAGATTGATTGAAGAAATGTGACAGTATATATGAGTGTAATATATCTTTATGGCCTGTTTGCAGATAAATTTAACTTCTATGCAACTATCCACTTAAGTGAGCATATTCAACAATCTCATAAAGCGTGTGACGTGTGTGTAGATTGACATTCCATGCAATGAATATAAAAGGCATGAGAATATGTGTCGAAGGCCACTTAGTGGGTAGGTGTGCAATCAGTGTGCACAACTTCGGTAAAGCCCAATTTGCTTTATTATTAGACTAACATGGCCTGTGGGCAGAGCCGTGTGTCAAAAAGGAAATATGGGTTTGTAACATTTCTGTGCCTGTCTTCAGAACAGCCATATGTGCACAATGAGCAAGTGAAATTCAGTTTATATCATATACCCAAAATAATATCTAGGGATGACTGAAATACACAGTAGACAAACATAAAATGCCTTTGTTGGTAATAAAGTACTTATATATAAAAGCAGCCTTACAGTTTATTTATTGTCTGACAATTTATTTTGTAAAATATATGCTGAAATAGAGATGTAGCAGAATTGGCTATAAATCATTCTAAATCATGCCAAAGGCAAGTGCTTTTATTCACTATGATAACAGCAGATGCTTCTGTTGTCCCACGTCACATCACATCCTCTCTGGAGCCTCTGATTTTTGCTAGAACTCTGGTGGAGTTTTCAGCACCCTGACAGAGTCTCACAGAGCATTTGCCATCTGTCCTTCTGGTTTCTGACTCAGGGACCTCTCGGCAGCATATGGAAGCCCAGCCTTGAAATTTAAGGAAGTAAGTGTCCCCAGAAAACCCTCCACAAAAGAGAGGTCACCTCGGGACAAATGATCCAGTTTCCTACCTGGGGAGCTCATATATTATCCATATTTGTTACTCTAATAAAATACCAGAAACAGGCCAATTTTATAAAGAAAAAAGGTTTACTTAGTTTATAGTTCTGGAGGTTTTATAAACCAGCCTTGGCTCAGCTCTGATGAGGGTTTTCTTGGCTGTCATATCATGGCAGAAATTCCTGTGAGGAAAAGATTACCTTGCAAATCAGGAAGCCGGAGAGCATGGGGTTTCTGAGTTCCTTCTGAGAGCACACCCCCAATTGATGAAAGGACCTCCCACTAAGCCACAACTCTTAAATCTTCCTCACATCATGGCCACACTGAGGGCCCAGGTTCTAACACATGAACCTTTGGGGAACACAGTTAAACATTTCCAAACTACAGCAGCTGACAGCTCCGGAAAGTATTTGATTCACTTCTTGGGAAGGTCTACTGGAACTGAGTCCTCATTTCCCCTTACACAGTCTCAATATTACGCCTTATCGTTGGGTTTTCCTCTTTCTGTACTCTTCTTCCTACCTTATTGTTGCTTTCTCTGGATATTTCCAAATACACTGACTGCCTCAGACTACTTTCTAGGAACCCATTCCATGATGATTACCAAGAATTGGGTTTCTTTCCTTAACACATACATCAAGAATTCGTCAGATTCCAGAGCCTTTTTACATAGCATAAAAACAATTTGGGGGATCAGGAGGTGAGTGCTATAGTCCCCAGCATTTTTATTATTACCATGTCTTATCTGGGCTCTAGTTTAATTAGAAATAAAGAGGAATAAGCCAGGTGTGGTTGTGCATGCTTGTAATCCCATTCAGGAGGCTGAGATGGGAAGATCACAGTTTGCGGCCAGCCTCAGTTACTTAATGAGGCCCTCTGCAACTCAGTGAGACCCTGATTCAAAATACAGAATAAAAAAATAGGACTGGGAGTGTAGCTCAGAGGTAGAATGCCCCTGGGTTCCATCTGCAGTACTGTAAAAAAAAGAAAGGAAGAAAGAAAGAAAGAAAGAAAGAAAGAAAGAAAGAAAGAAAGAAAGAAAAGAAAGAGGAATAGATATGCATGTGTATCTCATGGGAAATGTTGGCACAAGTGTAACCCATGAAATACAGTTTAATCTGCCGAAATCTGTTGCAAAGTATTTGATTTATTCTCCTATTGAGATGTGAGACATCCTTACCCAGGAGGTAAATGTCAGAATCATTGGTGGTATCTACATGTATTGCTTTTATTTGTTGTTTAATCAAAATAATGTACTACAAATGCTAAAAGTCAAATTAAATGAAAGGGCCATGAATGAAAAATAATCATGCTTGTCCTAACCCTTGTCGTCTCTAGCCTGCCTCTCCTAAGCAATCAACTCAATCACTTCTAGGCTTTAGTGCTTCAGGTTATCTACCTCTGTAATTTTAAATGAAATGCAAGCCCTGTGATTTTCTTTAGTTTAAATAATTGCTCTCCAGGAAAAAATGGAAGAATTTCATCCCCTTAATGTACTTTGTCTCTGTATTGATATAATTTCTAGTTAGTTTCTCATGATTCCATTTATATCTTTATGCAATGTAGCCACTTCCTGCTGTACAAGTCTTGATGTATTTCTTACTTCTCCACACTGTATAGGTATGTGACTCTTTCCTCTACCACCTGTTCCACCTATGGGTTCCCATCTTATTCTACATAGTTGAAGTTGATAATATTCTCATTTTAATCTATAACCATAATTATATCTGTTTTGTTTTGTGACTATATATTCTAAAACTTGAAAAGTCAAATAATACTTACCTTATTATACCAATGTAAATTTTGTTCATGGAGTAGCCAAGTAGTGTGCTATGATTATAATTCTTTCTCTATGGGTTCAAAACCATGACCTACTTTTTCTGTGGCATTGCTAATTCAATATCAGAAGTCAGTCCAAACATCTCTCTTTTAAAGTGGCTAATTCTAGTTTGTAACTACCGGTAAAGTGCCTGGTTGAAAATATTTTATAGTTTCCAAGGCATTTCCAGAAAATAGAAAAGAATAATATAACAGATTTTTTTTCAAAGCAAAGTTTGCCTTTCTCCCACTAGAATCTAAGGCCAAATATTTTATAATTTTCCTTGAGACTTCTTTGATCCATGAGTTTAGAAGTATGTTTAGAAGAACAATCAAGTTTCAAACATTAGAGATTTTCCAAACATAACTAGGTTTGTTGGTGCTAGTTTTATTAGTTCTAATTTTTCCATTGTGGTTTGAAAATAGACTTTGTATGATTTTTACTTTAAAAATCATTGAAATTAAAGAATATACTTTGTATTTCTACCCTTTTAAATGTATTGGGATTATGCTATATGCACATGAATAGAATGTATATTCTACTACTATTTATAGTGTTCTATAAATGAGAATGAAATCAAATTGTTTGTCAGCATAGTTGAAGTTTTCTGCATTCTTGCTGATTTCCTCTCATCAACTATTGAGATGGGATATTGAATTCCCCCAATACTACTTTTAATTATCTGTTTCTCTCTTAGATATATTCAGTCCATGAGTATGTGTGTATGTGTGTGTGTGCACATGTATGTGTGTCTGTGTGTGTGTTCGCATGTGTGTATTGTGAGCACTATTTTAGATACACATACACATAATTTTTATAACTTCCTAATTAATATTTTCATGACTCCAAGGTGACCTTTCACTAGTAATATTTTTATATACTTTTTAATACATTATAGCCTTACTTTATATTGTAGTTTATTGTAATGGTGACATCATGCACACAGCAAATAATTTTCTGATAGTAATACAGCCAGTTCATTATAATCTATGGATACTGTATATAATGTAAAACTTTCTATCATTTTACATTCAATTTGATATGTATTTGAATCTAAAGTGAGTCTCAGTGCTTTGTCTCAGCATGATAACATGCATCTTTATTTTTTATTCTCTTGAAATTGGAACTATCGAATCTATCATAATATAAAAATTGATGTCTTAAACACTGTGGTTTCTTTTTCTCTCAATTGTGCCACTAATGTCAATAATGTACTATGGTATAAGTCCCAAACACAGATTTGTAATCTTAATGTAATTATCTTTTGAAAAATGAGGAAAGAAAAAGGATCTATACATTTGTAATATTTTACATTTACTTACCTCTGTGATTTTCTTTTGCTCTGTATTTCTGTATATGGATTCCAGGAGACATCTGCTATAATTTTCTTAAGACTGGAAGAATTTCTTTCGTATTTTCAGTAAAGCAGGTCTGTATAATTTATCTTATCTTCATTTTCAAGATGTAGTTTTTCTGGCAGAGAAATCTTGGTTGACAGATTTTGTTTTGTTTTATTTTCTTTATCAATACATCAGTATGGTGTGTTGTTGCCCATCAGTATCCATTACTTCTAGTGAGAAGTCAGCTTTTAAATCCTGTTTTGGCCCCCTTTTTTGCTGACTTATTTTTCTCTGTTGCCTTAAAGATTTTCTTTAACTTTGTCTTTCAACAGTTTCAGTATGACTTAACCAGATATGATCTCTTTGTACTTTTCTCCTCTTTGAGGCTACCATCACACACATGTTGGTACATGTGATGGTATCCCACAGACCTCTAAAGTGCTGTTCTTTTTGTACATTCTTTTTTCTTCCTGTTCTTTAAAATGGATAATTTCTGTTTGTCTATCTTAAAATTATCTTATTCTTTTTTTTTTGTCAGTTCAAATTTACTATTGAACTCTCCTAATACATTATTCATTTCAATTATTTTACTTTCAAATATATTTGCATTTGGTTATTTTTTATGATTTTTCTTTTCATTTTTGATAAGTTATTGTCTTTATATTTTTCTTTAATTCTTTAAGTGTGATTTCTTTATTTCTGACTTTTACTATTTTTCTTCTTTCTTTCTTATCTTTTATTTATTTATTTATTTATTTATTTATTTATTTATTTATTTTTGCAAGACTAGAAATTAAACTCAGGGGCATTCTGCCTCTGAGCTATGCCCCAGCCCTATTTTTTTATTCTTTACTTTGAAACAAGGTCTCACTAAATTGCAGAGGCCCTCACTCAGTAGCTGAGACTGTCTGCCAACCTGCGATCCTCCTGTCTCAGCCTCCCAAATACTGGGATTACAAGCATGCATCACCATGCCTGGCTCACTTTTATTTTTCTCTAGACTTTCTTGTGTCCCCTATTCATAGTATGCCTCATTTTAATCTAGATATGAGAATATAATTATATGCATACATATTTATATTTTATGTTAATTCTTCGAATAAAACTATGAGATAGAATTAATTAGTTAGACAAGAAGTTTGATTTTTAAATAAAAAATGTAACTAGTAATGTTGGGATAATTAGATAAATGCATGAAATAGATAAATTTGACTACTTATACCAAACAAACAAATAATTAAAAGTAGATAAAAAAGTAAGAACTGAAATTATAAAACACTTAAAAGAAAATTTGGGGGTAAATTTTTTTGAATTTTGGTTAAGGAATAATTTCTTAGATATGATACTAAGCATAAATTATAAACAATAAAATTGATAAATTTGATTACATAAAAATTAAAAAGTTTTGTATTTCAGAGATTATCAAAATGAAAATATGTGTAAAAGATTGGGAGACCATATTTATCACATATGTGATAAATTATTTTTATCCAGAACAGATATTTATACTTATACTTAATAATGAAAAATGAATAATCTTATTTAAAAATAAGGAAGAGATTCAAGTTGGTATCTCCTCCCCATAAAATACATAAAGCTGACTATACACAGGTAAAGATGAGTTGATCATTATTTATCAGGAAAATGCAAATCAGAATCACAATGATGCATCACTTTTTATCACTAGAATTTCTCAAATTAAAAAGACAGAAAATAACAAGTGTTAGTAAGAATATGGAGTGATGATAGCTCTCATACATTGCTGGTAGGTATGTGATGTTGAGCAGCTGCTTCAGGAAACATTCAGTGCCACACGAATGTTGTCCATTAGCCACAGAGACAGTCCTGTCCTGACTCCCCTTCTACCTACTCTTGTCTCCTGAATCCAGAAGCACTGATATTTTCTGGAAGCATCCTGATGATAGTTGCTTCTGCCAACTTAAAGCTTTTCAGTATTTGACATTGTGCTGAACAAGATGAACACCATTTTTGGCAAGCACTTTACAAAGATCTGTAAGGTCAGGTCTCTGCTTCTTATCTTGCCCAACTCTTTCTGTAGTTCTTTCTGCCCCTGTCGCCTGTCCTTCTATTTCATCAAACATACCACTTCTTCTCAACTCAATCTTTCGTGTTCTGTGTCCTCTGACCTAAATGATTTCCATCTCAGGAAAGCCTTCTTTTCCTATTTCCCTAAGTGAGTATTTGACTCTTCAAAAGAGTCTTAACAACTGTCTGTTTTGACAGCAGCCTTCATCATCTTCTTTCTTCTTATTATTGTGACTTTTGGTTTATTTGTATAACTTCATTTTATTTATGTCAGCCAATCACTTTATTGAGAGAAGGGGCCATGTCTTTTCTGCTCACCAGTGAGTCCACAATCCTGAAATGAGTGCTGGTCTCGTAGTAGGTATTCAATGAATTTTTGTGGCATAAATTGATATATTCAGGGCAGTCCTACATCTCATTCAAGCTGAGTATGTCCCAAGCTGAATGAATATTCTCTGTATTTATGATCCCTAATATAAGTGCCTATTAGATGACAATTCAGAACATTATAATAAAGAAAAAGTTTTGTTTTGGGATTATAGCCTTTTTTTTTCTTTTTTGTGGTCCTGCGGATTGAATCCAGGGGCATTCTATCTCTGAGCTACACCCCCAGGTTGTATTTATCTAGAAAGTTAGCAATTTCTTTCAGAGTTTTTATTTTGTTAGAGTGTAGTTTTTCAAAGTAGTTTCTGATAATCCTCTGGTTTTCTATAACATTGGTGGAAATATCTCTTTTTTCATCTCATATCTTCATAATTTGGATTGATTCTCTTTGTTTTTTGGTTAATTTGGCTAGTAGTTTATCTATCTTTTTTTTTTGAGAAACCAGCTTTTGGTTGTGTTGATTATCTATATTTTTTTATTCTGTACTTTCTTGATTTCTGCTCTGATTTTAATAATTTTCTGTCTTCTACTGGCATTGGGATTAGACTGTTTCTGTTTTTCAAGGGCTTTGAGGTGTTTTATTAGATTATTTATATGGTGATTTTTCTGTTCTTATGTGGACACTCAGTGCTATAAATGTTCCTCTTAATAATGCCTTCAAAGTCCCCCAGAGGCTTTGATATGTTGTATCTTTATTTTTGTTTCCAGAAATTTCTTGATTTCCCTTCTTATTTCTTCTATGGGCCATTCTTCATTCAGCATTGTAGTGTTCAATCTCCACATGTTTATGTGGTTTCTCGGGGTCTACTTATAGTTGATTTCTTTCATTTCATTTTGGTCTGAAAAGACAGGGAAGTATGTCACATTTTTTGAATTTTCTAGTGCTCACTTTGTAGACCAGGATGTGATCTCTTTTGGAGAAGGTTCTGTGAGCAGTTGAGAAAAAATGTGAACTCTGCCTTAGTTGGGTGGAATATTCTATATGTGTCTAATAGATCCTTTGTTTGATGGTATTCTTTAGGTCTGAGGCATTTTTACTGACCTTTTGTTTAGAAGATTGGTCTAGCAGTGTGAGAGGGGTGTTGAAGTCTTCCAGTATTATTGTTTTGTGACATATGTTTTACTTAATGTCACAAAGAATTTGATGAAAATAGCTACACCTATGTTTGGGGCATAAATGTTGTTGATCATTGTTTTTTCTGGCTGGATTGTTTCTTAACCAGTAAAAAATGACTTGCTTTGTCTCTTTTGATAAGCGTGGGCTTGAAATCTAACCGTATGATATCGTAGTTGCTACTCCTACTTGTCTTCAAGTTCTGCTAGTTTGAATTACTTTGCTCCAGTTCTTTACCTTTAGCTTGTTATTATCTTTACTTGTAAAGTAAGTGTGTGTGTGTGTGTGTGTGTGTGTGTGTGTGTGTATTTGCAGCCAACAGATAAATGTATTCTGGTTTTGAATTAATTTTAAGACCTTGTATCTTTTTATTGAGGAGTTGAGGTCATTTATGTTCAGTGTGATTATTGAGAGATGATTTTTAATTCCTAAAATTTTGAGTTTTAACTTCTGTTTGAGGTAGTGGTTGTTCTTCTTGGCTTAGTTATTTGCTTGATTGTAATTCTTGTTTCTCTTTTTCTGGCATGTATTACTTATTTCTTCTTTGCAGTTAATTTCTTTGAGTATTTTCTCTAGTTATGGCTTGAAAGACATAAACTCTTTTAGTTTCTGTTTGTCGTGGAAGATTTTTATTTCCCTGTTTAATTTGAGAGAGAGTTTTCCTGGGTAGGAAATTTTTGGCTGCAAGTTGTTTTCTTTCAGAGTTTGGAATATGATACTTCAGGCCCTTCTGGCTTTCATAACTTGGTTTGGGAAGTCTGAAGTGATTGTAATTGGTTTGCCTCTGATTGTCACTTAGTCTTTTGTTTTTGTTGCCTTTAAGATTCTCTCTTTGGCTTCTACATTGCTCATTTCTAATATTATGTGTCATGATAAATCTTCTCTCTGATCTTGTCCAAAGGGGGATTTTATAAGTTTTCTGTACCTGTTTAATGTTCCATGTTTGGAAAATTTTCTGATATTACTTCTTTGAAAAGATTGTTGATCCTTTTGGTTTCCTTTTATTCCCTCTTCTATGCCTATAATTCTTAGATTACCTCTTTTAAGATAAGCCCATATCTCTTCAATGTCCAATTCATGCTGTCAAATTATTTTTTTTCTAAATGATATACTATGTGTTTATTTTTGGAGTGATCATCATTTAAGAGCAAGATTCTGTTCTCCAGGTAGTGTAATCTATTGTTTATACTTTGTATTAATGCCTTCACTTCAATGATTACATTCTTTATTTCTTTCAGGCTCTAATTTTTTTCAGAAATTCTATATTCTTTCTACTGTTAAATTTCTGATTTGTTCTTTTGTCAATCTCTCTAATTCTGTGTTGTCAGGTCCTGTTATTGCAGTGTTGTGGGAGCTCATCGCTTTCTTGTTATTCCTCCTTCTCATGATTTCAGAGGTTTTATCTGTTGCTTTTGATAGATTTCTCTCAGTCTCTAGGTGTCAGCTGGTATATTCAAGGAAAAGTTTTGTTGTATTCAATGGTGAAGGTTGAATGAGAAGATAAGTGAAGTTGTAAATGCAAGAATAGGGTAAAGCCATGGATAGGATCAAATAGAATGAGAGTATGAGTTTGGTAAGGTCTTACATGGTAAAGATTAGAGATAGTGAATATGTTGTAGTATTTTAGTAACCAATGTAAAGTATTTAGTATAGTGATATGTAGTGGATTTAATACAAGACAAAGAAGAGAAAAGAAAAGAAAAAAGGAATGGAGAGAAGAGAGTAGGTATGTACAATGGAAGAGGCTTGTGAAAGGGGTGAGGAAGAAAGCAAACAAAGAAGCATACACAGACAAAAAATCCAAACCAAACAACAACCAAATAATACAACCCTATAAATATATGAATATTCAGCAAACTTGATCCTCACAGTCTCTTTCTGTGCAGAAGCCGAGTGTCATCATCACCTTTCCTGCTGTAAGACTGGTTCTCTGTGCCTGTGTAGATGGCCAGTATCAATGGAGCTGAATCTAGTCTTAAGCTAGGTCACCCTCCAGGCTTTCCATTGATGCAAAGCCTAAGTTTGCACCTGCCTGGCAGGTGCCTCTGATACCAAACCCAGTATATACATAAGAGTCCCTGTTCTCCACAGCTAGGGCTGGGTTGATCTCACTTCTACCCTTTTGCCATGATTGGGTGGTCTGTGGTAATCTCGGAGACCTTACTAGTTGGATCTCATGTTAAGTATAGGTCTCCTCCACAGATGTGGAGTCTGAGTCTCTCTGAGCCTCTGCTGTGTTTAACAGCAAACTTCACCCCCACTTTGCCAGGTTGAACCACAAAATCTAAACCAGGTAAAACAAAATTTATCATGACTGCACAAGTCTCTATGACCATGCTGGTCAGTCTCCTTCGGGGATGGTGGGTTCACTTATGGTGTTGAGAATCACCTGAATCTCTGGAGGGTGTGGTGAGCTCAGCCGCCACTGCTGCAAGTCATAGTCTATGTTTGTACAAGAGAAACTAAGGGCTTACAATTCTGATGAGCTTCAGCTTGCTTTGTGTCAAGTCTTTGCTTTTTTTCCTGTGAGTTTCTGGCAGTCCAGTGTGGTAAGGCAAGATGGCAATGCTGCAGCATTTATGGCCACAGCCATTGGAGGCAGGTGGAGTACTTTTCTGCTCTCTGATTGACCTTCTAGCTTTTTTCTGCCACCTTTCACTTGTGCTTTTTTATATTTATGCTGCTTTTTTATTTATTTATTTATTTATTTATTTGTCAGAAAGCTGCTTTTAAGAAAATGGAGACTCAGTGTCACCATGACTAATATGTGCTGCTTCCCTCGGTCGCCATCTTCTTGGAAGTCTGTTGTTTTCTTTTTAATTTTTTTTCCTATTCTTTAAGTACTTTGAATATGCCATTCCATTCATTCCTGTTTTTAAGATTTTCTCAGAGAAATCTGCTGTTAGCAGATTTCTCTGCTAACTGAGGCTGATCCTTTTGTCTCAGCCTCCTGAATGCTGGGATTACAAGTGTGTGCCACTATGTCCGGCTCATCTAGGATCTTAGATATATGTTCATTCTTTAAGTAAATTATTTACTGATCTTTAGCCGGGTGTGGTGGCACGCACTTGTAATCCCCACGCTTGGGAATGCCTACACAGAAGGATCGTGCAGGCTCAAAGCCAGCCACGCTGGCTTAAGAGACCTTGTTTCTAAATTAAAAAAAAAAACAAAAAACATAAAATAGGTCTGAAGTAGAAGGGCTTCCAAGAACCCCAGTACCACCCCCTCAAAATTATTTATTGATCTTTAAATTTAGATGGTTTAAATAAATATTAAGTAAAGCACAATTAAATATATGTATAAATTTGTGTGCTTATCTTACTGAATGCCTACTTATGTAATAGACCAGATTGATTCTCTAATTTGCTAAGTCCAAGGCCAGAGAACAATGTGCAGATAAAATTAAGTTTCAAACTGTAGTTTATCATATTTTGTCTGAGATTCTCAAAAAGAATATTAAATCATAATAATGTGATTAATTATTTGATATGTTTCATTACATGGTCTGGAATTTTCTTATTGGGGTATTCTTACAAATTCTATCAATTTGTTCATATATACATGAAAAGAAATATATACATATATATTATACTTTTGAATGCCTCATTGGTTTGAAATTATTTCACTTTGTAATTTTTGTTTTCCTTATTCTTTCTTTGAGTGTTAAGAGTCACAAATAATTAGAAGGTAAGGCAATAGATTCGAGTAACTAAACAGTGATCTATTTTGTCTTATGCCTATTACTCTAGCTGTGTGACCTTGAACAATTTTAAACTCCTCTGAAAATCTTTTAATTTTTTAAACTTCTAAACATTAGTTTCTTATAATGTAAAAAGAGGTTTCAAATTGCCAGGCGTGGTGGTGCACACTTGTAATCCCAGCACTTGGGAGGCTGAGACAGGAGGATTACACAGGTTCAAAGCCAGCCTCAGCTACTTAGTGAGACCCTGTTTCTAAATAAAGTATTAAATAGATCTGGCAGTATAGCCTGGAGGTAGAAAGCCTCTGGGTTTCACCCCAGTACCACCACCAAAAAAAAAAAAAGGAGGTTTCAAATAATTTCCTCAAGATTTTATTTTAAAATAGGCATCAATAATATATGTAAAATATGTAACATAATGGCTGGCATGTAATAAAAATAAATGTCAGTGCTTTGTCATATTCTTGATTCAGATATGTGGTCAAGAAAAAGCCTTAATGAATTGGATGAGAATTCATATACCATCATTTAATAAGTGGACAAAAAAGGCAAGTTATTTTATGCTTCTAAATGTCATTTATTAGTCTCAAAAAGGGGCCATAATGACTACCAGATCTTACTGTCATAAAATGTCAGTGGGGCTCAGGAACTACAAGTGTGGTTCTAGAATCAGACCATAGAAGCTAACATCCAGGTGTGCCATTTGACATCTCAGTGACCCTGGATTTAGATATTGACCAAAAGTGAGAATGATTCAATCAATTTTGTGAGCAAGATTGAATTTTCTGTGTGTGTAAGTATGTGGGCGCTTGTTACTGGGGATTGAACCCAGGTGCATTCTACCACGGAACTATACCTCCAGCTCTTTTTTTTTTTCTTTTTTTTTTTTTTCTTAGGTCTGGGGATGGAACCCAGGGACATTTGACCTCTGAACCACACCCCCTGTCCTATTTTTTATTCTTTATTTTGAAACAGGGTCTCACTAAGTTGCAGAGGGCCTTCCTAAGTAGCTGAGGCTGTCCATGAATCCTGATCCTCCTGTCTCACCTCCAAAATGCAGGGATTACAAGTGTGCACTACCACACCCAACTACCTCCAGATCATTTTAAACAAACTTTTATTTTTGAAACAGAGTTCACTGGCCATAAATCTGAACCCTCCTGAATCCCATCAACAGGCATGTACCACTACACCCAACTTTGCTTTTCTTTAAACAAGCAACAGGTGGATGTTTCAGAACACCAAGACTTTGTTCATCATCCAAAGCAAAATTATGCTATTATAGTTTCAGCCCTCTCCTTATGAGAAGTCATCTAACTTTTACATGTGCCATCAAAAAATATTTTTTTTTGCATTGATAATTGAATCCAGGGATATTCTACCTCTGAGCTACATCCCTAGCCCTATTTTATTTTCTTATTTTTGAAACAAGGACTCATTAAATTGCTGAGGGCCTTCCTAGGTTGTTAGGCTAGACTGGAACCTAAGATCCTCCTGTCTCTACTTCCCAAATACTGGAATTACAGGTATATACCACCACACCCATTTTGTGCCAACTGGGCTGTCCATTACTTCTCCTGGGTCAAAATAAAATGGCAAAGGTAACAGAGGATTGCTCTTTCCTCATTCTAGACAAGTAGACAAGTCTATGATTTTTAGTAATAATCTTAAATAACATACTGTTACCTCTTCTGAGCAGAAAAAAATCTCCCCACAGAACACTTGCAAGCTTTAGATGTCCCATTTACAATTAATAAAATGAAATTTTATCCCACTAAGAAAGATGTATCCCTTAGAATGCCTCTTTCTAGAACAAAAGACCAGTCAGAATTTATTTATTTCATTTGCTTCCCATGAGAAATGAAGTAGCATCAATTGTATGGTGAGGATAAAAGCCTTTATGGTTGTCAAGGAGGATACCTTCTGCTAATTTTTTTAAGCTCCTTAAGCTTTGACTTCCTCATTTGTAAAATGAATATAATGTTAGTAACATTGTGGGAAGTAAGAATGATAAGGAAAAATAAACCCTTTTCTGTTGCCTGGCACATGACAATTTCTAAAGTGTAATTAAGAAGAGTTGTAGTAAAACAAATGATATTCTATTTATTTGCAAAATAGGTATTATTTTATATATTTATATATGCAAACATATGTATTATATATATAAATGTACACATACACACATACATATGCAATTAATAAAATAAAATTTTTTTTTAATTTTATTTTATTGGTCCACTGTATTCATACATCTTAGTGGGATACAAACTTTTGTAGACATACATGCACACATCGCCCAGTCAGCCCCCACCCGATCCCCACCCCATTCCCTCCCCATCCCTCCTTCCCATGCTTGGCTTAGTGATTGACATCTAGTATTATAGCAATTTATCCAAAATTAAAAATGTTAATCTCACATAACAGTTTCATTTGTCTGATACCAAGCTTTTGATAAATTAAAGATAACATTTCAATATTTCTTTTTGCTTTCTTTCTTACCAGAGAATATTTTTTTCTGTTTTTTTTAGGTGAAACTATCATATATTCATATATTTATTTTTCAGAAAAAAATCTATCCTAATATGGAATATGAATTCTAGATACCCAAAACGATCTTGAAAAAGAACAAAGCTAGCAGATATATATTTTCTGATTTCAAACCATATAAAGCTACAATAATTGAAACAGTGTAATACTGTTCTAAAGGCAGATATATAAACCATTGGAGTTAAATACAGGCCTAGAGCTAAATTCTTCCCTATATTGTCAAGTTATTTTTTACAAGGTTTCCACGAACATTTGGTGGTGGAAATAATAATCTTTTAACTAAATATTGTTGAAAAATAATAATTACATGGAAAAGAATAAAATTGGACCCTTACCTAATCCCACATACAAGTATTAACTCAAAATAGATAAAAGACCTAAATATAAATCTTAAGACTATAAACTTTTAGAAGAAAATCTGGGTCATAAAACCTCACAACATTGAAATTGACAGTGATTTCTTGGTTATGATTTCAATGGCACAGGCAACAGAAGAATATACAAACTCCCTAAAAAATAAAAAAAAATATTGTATATCCAAAGACAATGTAAACAGAGTTAAAAGTTACTAATAGAATTGGAAAAAATATTTTCAAATGCTATATCTGAAGGTATATTAATATTCCAACTAGAAATCCTAAAAATTAACAACAATAAAGGCAAACAATACAATTTAGAGATAGGTAAAGACTAACAAAAATAATGAATCTCCACAGATAACCAATCTTAGTTGTCTGTTGAATGGAAAATCTTGTTTCTCTGGTTCTGGTGAGTGTTACCTATTTCTTCTTTGTAGTTAATCTCTTTGAGTATTTTCTCTAGCGCTGGTTTTGAAGACATAAATTCCTTCAGTTTCTGTTTGTCATGGAAGCTTCTTATTTCTCCATCTAATTTGATAGAAAGTTTTGCTGGATAGGAAATTTTTGGCTGGAAGTTGTTTTCTTTCAGAGTTTGGAATATGTTACTCCAAGCCCTTCTGGCTCTCATGACTTGGTTTGGGAAGTCTGGAGTGATTCTAATTGGTTTGCCTCTGAATGTCACTTGGCCCTTTGTTTTTGTTGCCTTTAAGATTCTCTGCTTGGCTTCCACATTGGTCATTTTGACAATTATGTGGCGTGGGGATCCTCTTCTCCGATCCTGTCTAAAGGGAGTTCTATAAGTTTCCTGGATCTGTGTATCAACCTCTTGCTCTATATTTGGAAAATTTTCTGCTATTACTTCCTTGAAGAGATTGTTGATCCCTTTGGTTTCACTTTCTTTTCCCTCCTCTATTCCAATTATTCTTAGGTTAGCTCTCTTAAGATGGGCCCATATTTCTTCCATGTCATATTCCTGCTGTTGGATATTTTTTTCTAGATTAGAAACTATGCGTTCATTTTTGGATTGCTCATCTTCTAAGAGCGAGATTCTGTTCTCCATGTGTTCTAATCGGTTGTTTGTGCTTTGAATTGAGGCCTTTACTTCATTAATTGCATCCTTTATCTCTTTTTGGCTCTCTCTGAGTTCTTTTCGAAGCACCTCTATTATTTCTACAGTTATTTTCCTGATTTGATCTTCTAGAAATCTCTGATTTTCTGTTTTATCGGGTTCTGATGTGGGGTTGTGCGCATTCATTACTCCAGTGTTATTCCTCTTTCCCATGATTTCGGAGGTTTGTGCCTTCTCTGGGTTCTTCCCTTAGGTCACTATGGCTTCACTTAAGGTGCTCTGGATCTCGAGTCTGTATTATCTCAGACCCCACTACTCCTTTACTGGGTTGTATCACAGAGTCTCCGACCCAGGGAGTCGATAGAGGCTGCTTTAAACTATGGGGGGTGCCAGGTTGCACGTTCTCCTATGGTGTGATATCTCTGCCACCACCACTCCCTCACTGGGTCAAGTCCCAGGAGGTACAGTACTGGGATTTCTCCTCTGTGGCCCGCAATTTGACTCACTGTTCTTGAGTAAGCAGATGTAGCTGTACTGGACTCGGTGAATTCACTGCTGCTGCCGCCGCCGGTGGCAATATGGCGCCTCTGACACGCCCTCGGCCGTGAGGCTGGCGTATTTTTTCTTCTCTGGTTTTGATTTCCACTCTGAATCCCTGCAGCGTGTGCTGAGCTCGGCCACTGGGAGCTTTAGACGCTCTCTGCGTGGAGAAATCCCGCCTGGCTGTTCCGCAGTGGCTCACCTCGGCTTGCTGTAGCCGTCCGTTGAGTTCACTGCTGCCGCCGGCAGTATGGCGCTGCTGCCGCGTCCTCGGGCACGTCTGTCTCCTCTGTGGCCCTGAGCTCTGTTCTCAGTCTGCTTTCTCTCTGGAGCCTGGTGGGTTTTTTTTGTTTTTCTGGTGATGGTGTTTTCTGGCTATGAAAGGCGCTGGTTTTGTGGTAATGGAGATTGGTTGTTAGCGGGGCTCTTAAGCCCCGCTTTTCTCGGTCGCCATCTTCCCGGAAGTCCCTTTTTTTCATAAAATTTTATTATACTAAGAAAGATGTATATCTTAGAATTCCTCTTTATAGAACAAAAGAGCAGTCAGAATTTGTTTCTCATTTATTTCCATGAGAAATGAAGTAGCATCAATTGTATGTGTACACACACACATACACACACACACACACACACACACACACACATACACATGCACAGAGCTACCACTGACATCACCATTTGGCATATATATATATATATATATATATATATATATATATATATGTATATACATATATGTAGGGGGTAGTTTTGTGTGTGTGTGTGTGTGTGTGTGTGTGTGTGTGTGCGTGCGTGTATGAGTACACCTACCACCAACATCACTATATGGTTTATAGAAAATTTCTAAAATTGGCAGTTATTTTTAAGTATCTCAAAAAATCTGACATTTATATTTTTAAAAAATTATGAGAACTACTGAATTAAATAATTATCTTCTTTTTCTATGATCTCATATTAGTATGGATTACAAAGAGCTGACCATATATATTTTGATCACCTATGTTTGTCAACATAAATATTCATATTTGTATGTAACAAAGTATGATAAATACTTATTTATGCATAATTATTTAAAGGTTATTGAACAGTTCATGGTTTTATTTAATGATTAAACCATTATTGAAATTTATGTTAGTATTAATTATACTTAATAAATATAGGTTTTGGTACTACTTTTTGTGGTACTAGAGATGTAACCCAGGGGCATTCTACCTCCAAACTACACCCTCAGCCCTATTTTTTTATTCTTTATTTTGAAACAGGGTCTCACTGAGTTACAAAGGGCCTTATTAAGTAGCTACAATCCTCTTGTTTCAGCCTCCCAAATGCTGGGATTACAAGCATGTGCTACCATGCCCATTTTACTACTGTTTTTAAAATTGAATTTGGAGCCTGTTTTTAAGGTACCTAAGGATTCTTATAATTTTGGGGTTGTTTGTTTTATTCTTTGGGCAAAACAAAAGTTTGTTTTTTGGATATTTTGGGGATATTTTTGATTGAAATATTACACATGGTGAAAAGTTTCAGTATATTTCAAAAGTGTTTTGGGTACAATAAAATATTTTTAAGTTTAGTTTAATTTATATTGTTGCATTATAATTTTAGGTAATAGTATTATTCACTGTTACATATTGGTACATGTATATAACATAATTTGGTTAATTTAATTCCCCAGTACTACTACTTCCTGTCTTTCTTCCCTTCCCTAGTCCTCTTTTTATTATAATCTACTTGACTACTCTCTACCTTCATTACAATCTCTCCTTTTTCCTTTTTTACTAGCTTCCACATGTGAAAGAAAAGGCATAATTAACATTCTGAGCCTGACTTATCTAACATAATGCTCTCTAGTTTTATACATTTTCCTGCAAATGACATAACTTCATTCTTTTCTATGGCTGAAAAGAACTTCATTGTCCATATATTGCACATTTTCTTTATTCTTTCATTTGTTGGCAGACATCTAGGCTGGCTGGATAACTTTTTTACTGTGAATTACATAGCTATAAACACGGGCATGCATGGATCACTGCAGTATGCTGACGTTAAATCTTTGGAATAAACACCAACGAGTGGTATGCTGAGTCACATGATAGTTCCATTTCTAGTCTTTAGAGTAACCTTCATGCTGATTTTCATAGTGGTTGTGCTATGATTACAATTCCAACAACAGCATATAAATGTTCCTTTTTCTCATATCATCGCCAGTATTGAATATTATTTGTATTCTGGATGATTGCTATTATAATGGAAGATAAAACCTCAGTGTACATTGATTTGCATTTTTCTAATTGCTAAAGATGTTGAACATTTTTTATATTTTTTGCCTTTTGAATTTCCTTTTTTGAGAACTGTTTATTTCTCAAAAATACTCACTGCCTATTTACTGATTGGACTATTTGCTTTTCTGAAGTCAAGCTTTTTGAGTTCTTTATATAGTTTGGTTATTAATCCTCTGTTGGAAGAATAGCTGGCAAAATTTTTCCCATTCTGTAACTCTCCCTTTGCACTCTTAATTGCTTCCTTTATCATGCAGAAAGCTTTGTAGTTCAATGACATCCCATGTACTAATTCTCGGCAGTATTTTCTTGGCTTTAGGAGTCATATTGAAGAAATCATGGTCTGTGACTATATGTTGGGGTGTTGACCCTACATTTCTTCCAGCAATTGAAAATTTCTGGTCTAATTTTTAGGCCTTTGATCCACTTTGAGTTGACTTTTGTGCAGGACAAGACATTCAGATATAGTTGCATTCTTCTACATATGGATATATGGTTTTCCCATTACCATTTGTGAGAAAGCCTGCCTCTCCTCCATTCTATGTTTTTGGCACCTTTGTTAAGGATCAGATGACTGGATCTGTGTGGGTTCATCTCTGTGTCTTTTACTCTATTCCATTAGTCTGTGTTTTTGTTTGCATACCGATACTATGATGTTTTGGTTAATATAGCTCTTTGGTATAATTTAAAACTGGGTATTATGATGCTTCCAGCATGGCCCTTTTTGCTTGGAATTGCTTTGACTATTCTGGATCTTTTGTTCTTTCATATTAAATGTTAGGGCTGTTTTTCTATTTCTGAGAAAAATGTCATTGGTGTTTTGGATTACATTGAATTTATGGATTGGTTTCTTTAATATGGTTTTTTTTTTGCACCTTTCTGATTGCTAATGATGTTGAGCATTTTATCGTACATTTATTGACAATTTTAATTTCTTTTGTCAAGTGTTCAGTTAGTTCACTTGCCCCCCATTTTTTATGTTATTGGGGATGGAACCCAGGGACATTCTACCTCCAAGCTAAACCCCCAGCCCTATTTTTTATACTTTTATTTTGAAACAGAGATTCACTAGTTGCAAAGGGCCTCACTAAGTAGCTGAGGCTGTCCACAAACAGCAATCCTCCTGTCTCAGCCTCCCAAATGCTGGCATTACAAACTTGCACCACCACACCTGGGTCACTTGCCCATTTTTTGATTGAGTTATTTTTTTCTTTGTCTTGGCCTCTTGATTTCTCTGTATATTCTAGATATTAGTCCTCTATTGAAGGAATAGTTGGCAAAATTTTTCTTTTCTTCTGTCGACTCTCTATTCTTGATAGTTTCCTTTGCTGCACAGAAGCTCTTTAGTTTGATGAAACCCTACATATTGATTCACCTTTTTGTTTCCTGTGATTTTGGGGTCCTGTTGATAAAGTTTTTACCTATGCCTGTATGTTGCAGTGTTGGACCCATACTCTCCTCAAGGAGCTACAAGGTCTTTGGTCTGATTTCCAAGTCTTTGATTCATCTTGAATTGACTCTTGTGCAGGGCGAGAAAGTGAGGTTTATTTCCATTTTTCTGCATATGGTTAACCAGTTTTGCCAACACCACTTGTTGAAGAGGCTAACTTTCCAGTATAAGTTTTTGGCCCCTTTGTCAAAAATTAATTGGCTACAAGTGTGTGGATTTGTTCTGAGTCTTCTATTTTGATCCATTGGTCTATGTATCTGTTTTTGTGCTAGTACCAGCTGTTTTTAATACTATTGGCTGGCATTATAGTTTGAAGTCAGGTATTGTGATGCTTCCTGAATGGCTCTTTTTGCTGAGAACTTCTTTGGCTATTCTGGGTTTTGGTTGTTCCAAATGAATTTAAGTACTGATCTTTCTATGTTTGTGAGGAATGACCTGGATAATTTAATGGGTTTTGTGTTGAATCTGTAGATCACTTTTGGAAGAATGGCCATTTTGATTTTTATTCTGTCTACCCAAGAACATGGAAAATCTTTCCATCTTCTAAGGTCTTCAAATTTTTTTATTGTTTTTTAATTTTCTTTGTAGAGGTTTTTTTTATCTTCTTGGTTAGGTTTATTCCTAAGTATTTTATGTTTTTTTGTGGGATATCCTGAGTGGAAGTGTTTTCTGGATTTTTTTCCAGTGAATTTATGGTTGGCATACAGGAAAGCTTCTAATTTTTTTAAGATTGATTTTATATCCAGACACTTTCCTGAATTTGTTGATCAGTTCTATAAGTTTTTTGGTGAGTTAATATGGTCATTTTTAATAATACTCCTCTGGTTAAATTTTTGAAGCAATTTCTACCTTTTAGTTTATTGATTTTGGCATGTATAAATGTACTCTCTCTCTCTCTCTCTATATATATATATATATATATATATATTATATATAGTTTAGTAGTTCATATACTTACATGATCTTTTATTATTTATGTACAACTAATGTATTTTGATACAAGAAAGATACTATTCACACTCCTATTATCAGAATCTTGATTCTAGTTTTTTGTTTTCAACCCAGATATAATTAAAAGAATAAAGGAGATTTAAAAATTATTTATAATTCACATGAAAGAGTATTCTTAAATTTATCTTTGGATACTCTTCTATACTTTACAGATTTGTATCTGAGAACTTGTTCCTGTCAAGAAGCTAGAAATGTCATTATATCTTCACCAGAAAACCCCAAAAGTAAGCTATTAAATAAGCCACAACACCAATAAAACATTCACTCCTTTTTCTCTTAACAAAGATTAAATAACCTTACATATAAAACCAATATCTGCCTGGTGTGGTGGCGCACGCTTCTAATCCCCATGCTTGGGAGGAGGAGTCAGGAGGATCGTGCAGGTTCGAAGCCAGCTGCTCTGGCTTAAGAGACCCTGTTTCCAAATAAAAAAGTATAAAATAGGTCTGGGAGTATAGCCCAGAGGTAGAAGGGTTTCCAGGAACCCCAGTAACCCCCCCAAAAAATAATACTAGAAACATGGTTTTAAATAAATTTTACTCATCCTGATTTTTACTACAGGAAGAAAAGTTGATGTTGCCATATAATTTCATTAGAAGTAAACAAGTGAGATTTACTCATGAGTTAGATATTTTCAGTCATAGCCATTACTACTACAGAAATTGTGTTTGAAAGTAGATACTTTAAAAGATCCAGGGCCAGGTGTGGTGGTATATGCTTGTAATCCCAGTACTTGGGAGGCTGAGATAGGAGGATCACAAGTTCAAAGCCAGCCTCAGCAGCTTAATGAAACCCTGTTTCTAAGTAAAATATAAAATAGATCTGGGGATATAGCTAGGAGGTAGAAGGGCTCTAGGTTCCATGTCTAGTACCACAAAAAAAGAAAAAAGAAAAAAATCTAGGAGCTTATTTATTAACCTTTTAAATATTTTTATTGGTGCATTATAGTCACAAATCTTAATGAGATACAAGATGGTAGAGGCATACATGGATGTATTACTCCTTTAGCCCTTCCCCAATTACCACTTCATTCTTTCCCCCTTAAGGTGACCTCACTGAAGGGGTTGGGGGGGGAGGGAAATTCCCTAATGTACATGATGTACATTCACAAACATATCAAATTAAACTCTCGGAGCTTATTTTAATAATATAAAGTGAACTGAATGCATATACTGTGAGTCAGGTATACATAAATTATCAGTAGCAATTATTTTAAACCAAGCATTTCTAATTTAAGTATTTTTGTAAGGAATATTCAAAAACTGACATTCCATAGTACTGAAATTTCTTTAAGGAAAATGCACCTTTAAGGGGCACCAGGAACTGAGAGCAGATATGATTTCATATCGTTTTGTCCATGTGTTGATTCTTTTTTTAGATTACAAATCACTAAAGACAGATATAGTCATCTATACACTGTTTGAGGAAGACATTTCCTCTCTTCTGTTTCCTATTTACAATTCCACTGGGTTCATAAAATGGTCAGATGCTACAGCGCCATGAACAAACTAGAGAGCTTTTAATAGAGCCATTCATCTGCTCCTTCTGAAGGTTAGTGCTCTCTCTCCAGGGAGGGCTCTCAGATAATAAGAGGAAAATGAATGCCAGTTGAGCACCTGTAATCAAATTACTCTTAATTCCCTCAACTCTTGTCAGATATTGAGCTTCTCATATTGTTTCATAGGTGGGCATTTTACAGACCCCCATGGTGTAATACAGTTAGTTTCCTCTCTCGCTTCCCTTTCTCTTTCCTGTTCTCTAGCCACCATCCATCATGACTGGGTAAATCCTGTCAGATGGAAAGTCCCAGCCGTTCAAACAGTCAGACACTGCGCCAGCCTCATCTCTGCTTGCACCTGTCACTTCCCGGCACTGCGCTTGTGAGGAAGGGGGCCAAAAGCCCGTTTATAGAATGGATGTGGCAACGTGCCCAGCATGTCAACAGGCACGGGGTGGCCTCCGCAGCCGCGGGTCTGGTAGATGCTACTGCCCCTGAAGGGAGTCATGGTCTGCCCCACCCCCAGGCCCCAAAGAAGGACTGATCTGTGAAAAAGCTTGCCGCTTCGAACCTAGAGCAAGCCATAATTTAGTCCAGACTCTCACAGAACCAACCTGTCACATGTAACAAAACAAGAGCTGTACAAAGCACTCAGCTTCTGAGTCTTTCAGCTGGTCCATAACTCATCCCGTGTAAAGGCTGCAGAGGGAATTTGCAGAATGGGGTGAAGTGTTCCATTTCATTTGTATTGTATCACTTGGGATCTGAGATGAATTCACGATGTAGCCACAGACATGCTTGGAATTTCATTCATTTTGTTATGTTGGTTGAAACTTACATATGCTTTGTCGTTTGCTTTTTTTTTTTGACCTAGACATTTATGAAATATATTCCAGGCATAACATGTGGAAAATAATGGTGTTGTACAATTACTGAGTGATATTGTGACCCTGAAAGTATTGCTGTTTTGTTTCCATGAAAAATAACCTTTTTCATAAAAAAAAACCTTACAAGTTAGGGCTATATTCAAACAGATAAACCTAAAAAGTATGCCATTACAGTGTAAATAATGCTGGGCTCTATTCTAAAATTACCTACAACCAAAAACTCACTTACTAGATATGGCAAATGAATGTCAGACTTGAAAATATCTACCCTGCTGGTGTGTTATAGGGACAAATTAAAACATTTTCACCAGAAATATGAATATCTTACCTATAAATTGGATATTTCCTACTTTGTCCACTCTGGGTAGAAGACTCTCTCTCTCTCTCTCTCCCATTCCCTTTCTCTCTCTTTCTGCCCATGGTTACTAAAAGCCAGATTATTAGATTAGGCTCTGAATTAAAATAGAAAATAAAAGATAGTATTCCTGTGCTTCTTGTCCTTGTGTTCTCATACTATGTACATATTACCAATAGTGAAAGCATACATACATACACACACACACACACACACACACACACACACACATACACACTGTCATGAGTGTAAAATATATTTTCCTTTCATATATATCCTCACATATGTTCTAATATCAATAGGCAGTTAATTCTTCCTGTGGACCAGCTGAAATTCTTTGGCAGAATGTGTAAGGCAATGTTATCTTTGCTGTTTGGATCTTCAGTGGATTCCATGTTGTTTATATATCACATTTTGCTGGAATGCTCACTTCTTCTGAGGCATCAAAAGAATGAATAAGAGTGAATACTTACACTACACTGAGAAATGTGGGTGAGCACTGGTAGAGTAATACTGCTACCATGTGTCTCGAATCCAGTGCTTTGAATCTTTCCTTACCCATAAACTATGATAAGCATAAATATTCTCCACTCTCTATGAGAGATACAAGTAGGTATCTACCCAGTGGTTGTTTCTTCCTTTGTCTTGTAGCTAGACTTCTGTTTTTGTTCAGGATTCTGTGAGTGTCCATGACCTTCTGAGGAAAGTGACAAAGTAAGAAACTTGACTGGAGCCAGCTCATCAGTGGCCTTATTCACCATGATATATTTCTAGCCAAAAAAACATTAGAAAAAGTCTGGACAGCTTTTGCTCATTGGTAAAGCAGGCAAAAGAAGGGGGTATTTCTTTCTTTCTTTTTTTTTCTTAACTTTGTTATCTGAATGTGATTACTGGAATTGAGTAGCCATCTGAGGACCTTGGAGAATAGAAATCTTAGAGATCAAGACTATGGGGAAGTAAAAAAGACATAAAAGGATCTTTTGTCTTTGAGAATGTGTTTGCTTTCCCATCTGTGGAATGACACTACTTCCATGTGTTTTGCTATGTGAATAATACATATAATACTTATAATGTATTTTAATTGTTCTATTTTCTATCAAATGTAAACAAAATATACACTAAATCTTCAAATATATTGAGATTTTGAAACATAATGAATATTATGAGTATGATCAAATTAACCCAATTTTGACCTTGAAAATACATATTTTTGTGGCACTGGGGGGGTGGAACCCAGGGGCTTTCTACCTCCAAGCTATACCCCCAGTCCTGTTTTATAATTTATTTGGAAACAGGGTCTCACTAAGTTGCTGAGAGCCTCACTAAGTAGATGAGGCTGGCTTCGAACCTGTGTGATCCTCCTGACTCGGCCTCCCAAGTGCTGGGATTAAAAGTGTGCGCCACCATGCCCAGCTGATACATATTTTTACTTTGATCAGTTGGTAACAGTATAAGAATGGAGACTACCTGCTTAACATAGTTTTTTTTTCCCTTCCAAGAGTCTATGAAAGGTAAACAACAAGATAGATCACTTTCATTATCATATCTGTTCTTTATTTTCACCTATGTATGTACCGCTATTTATACTCTTCCAACTCCTGTCCTCTTAATGAAGTATAGCTCTAATATCTTGAATCCAGGTCTGTTGCTTCTATCTCTGTGGTAATGAGATAGATGCTTTCAACTCCCTCTGAGATGAAATCACAACCCACTGGGAACAGAGCTAAAAACATGAGGTCCATGTTCATCTTGAAAACACTCAGCATGTCTGTCTCCTAACTGAACTTGTGTCAGCTGACAGCTTGTAGTGACCATCTTTCCTATCATGTAGAGAACTCAGCAATGAAGCTAAGCCAGAAAGTGATGACAAGACAGAGAGTCAGAGAGTCCTGTGGATATTTTTGAGCTGATATTTCTGGCTATCCCTAAAGTTCCATCTACCCACTAGACTTTATCAGACAGTTACTGTGATAGGCAGAACTATGGCTCCTCAACGGTGTTCACATCCTAATGCCTGGATGTGGAAACACGTTACATTACATGGTAAAAAAGATGCTGTAAGTGTAATTAAGAATATGAACCTTAAAAGAGGGAGTCTATTCTGGATTTTATGCATGGGACCTAATCTAATCACGTGAGCCTTTAAGAGAAGAGAAACAACCCTGACTGGAGTCAAAAAATTCATATGGCAGAAGGGACAAGTTAGAGAATTTTAAACATGTGAGAAATTTTAAACATGTGAGAAAGATTTAAGATATCATCACTGTGATTTAGCTGTCCATGTGCAAGAACTGGAGAAAAAGTCCTCTAGGGATTAAAGATGGACTCTAGCTAACAATCAGCAAAAACTAAGAGCCTCACTCAGTTCTACACTGCAAAGAATTTTTTGCCAAGAACAGTCTGACTCAGGCCTGAAGTGATTCTCTTCCAGGACCTCTCAACCAGAGCCCAGCTGGCTGAGATGTGGATTCTGGCCTTGTGAAGCCTGCAACAGAGAAACCAGTCAAGACCGTACAGCCTTCTGACCTATTAGAAAAGTGAGATAAGAAAGACTCATTGCTTTAAGCTACTAAGTGTGGTAATTGGTTATTGCTGCCATAGAAAACTAATATATCACTAAGGAATCTTTTTGGCTCTTCCAGGCCAAAACAAAAAAGCCTTTATAACTAGAATGCTGTTTTTAGGCACAAATATATAGCAATACTGGAATAAAGCATAGTGAATTTTCTTGGGAGTATAATAATCATAGTCTTGGAGAGAAACAGAAATTTTATTTAAATACATTTGGGGTTTAGAATATGGTGGTTAGTTTTATTTTATCTTATGATGGAAAAGCAAATTATCTTGAGAACAAGAGCAGTGTCCCTGGGTGAACATATGGGGACTATAGAGAGCGTAGAAATAGAAAATACTTTTGGAGTACTGGTTGGATAATGGAACTTGCTGCAGGGATGACTAAGCACATTAATAGATCAGAGGCATGGTGACAGGAAAGGACTCCTGGGTTTATGCACAATATTCCCAAGTGCCTGAGACCCCAAGGGAAGCAGGTTGGTGCAGAGAGACAGGGCTGACCCAAATGAAGACAAAGACTCTTGGCGCCTTGGGTGGCTTCCGGGAAGATTTTATTTTATTTTTATTTATTTTATTTTTTTGGTAGTACTGGGGTTCCTGGAAGCCCTTCTACCTCCGGGCTACACTCCCAGACCTATTTTTACATTTTTATTTGGAAACAGGGTCTCCTAAGCCAGCGCTCGTGGCTGGCTTGGAACCTGCGCGATCCTCCTGTCTCTGCCTCCCAAGGGCGGGGATTACAAGCGTGCGCCACCACGCCCGGCCTGCAGGAAGATTTTAAACATAGAACTCAGGGATGGAAATGCAAATCTGGGAAACAGCATTTGTATATATCCCAAAGCTGAATAAAATAAAGTAGATACTTGGAAAAACTCTGAGCTATGTCAAGTTAGCTTAAAATGTAGCAAAACAGAGTGATATCAGCCAAAAAAAGCACCTGAGTCTGAGGTCCATCACATAGACACGCAACACCTGTTACTCAAACTCCAGCCCCTAGAACAAAAAGAATTTCACCATAAATCACATTAACAATCTGATAAAACTGGGTCCTCTTGGCACAAAGCCTTAGGCACACAAATATACTATTATAAGGTAAAATATTCTGAGGGCTGATAAGTCCTCTCCTAAGAGCCTGCCAGGTTTCTCTGGAAGTTGCAGGGTTTGAGCAACATAGGCCTGCTGAATGAACACTGTACTGCACTATATTTATCATACACAGGTGCCTTGTATGATAGGCCTTTATACAAGGGACTATGAGGTCGTGCTGAGAGTGAGGAACACTTTCACAAGCAGGCTCACAACAAGTTATGATTGCATTCAGGGACCGAAGCAAGAATTCTCTTCAGTAAAGCCACAAACAAACAAAGGAGATTTCTTTTTGTGCAAAGAAATAGAAGCATAGAGAAAGTGTGTCCAATGGGGCCACAGCCTCTGCCAAGGCTAAAGTCAATAGTTCTTAATGTTACCAAGACCCAGGAGCTCAGGTTTTGACATTCACCCAAAGCTTAAGGAAACCCACGCACAGCTTCGAGGACTGTGGGAACTATCTTATCTCCAGCACTCCATCCTTCCTCACGATGTGACTCACACAGAACATGGCAGTGTTTGTTGGCACGCTGAGCTGAAAAGATCATTCACAGTCAGAGGAGTTCAGCTCAAGGGCTCCAGGTGAGCGGGCCCTGGCCAGCCCCCCCCCACCAGGCGGAGAGGACACAGAAGCCATGAATCTGCCAAATATCAGCAAGTTCAAAAACTAGCAAATATGTTCTGAGGGCTTACCTCATATTGTTGAGTTTGGTAAGTCTTAGTCTGTGAAGAAAGGCTGTTTATTTCCTCTCAAAACTATGCCTTATTTCAGCGAAACCATCCTATTTTGCTTATAGAAAGGAGAGAATTAGATATCTCTCCCCTCTATTGGAAAACAGGATTTTTCTGTTCCTACGTTGATAAAAGTAGCAGTAGAATCCAACTTGGTAGTATCTAGTCCCTCGGGAAAAGGTACAGAATGGGAAGACAGAAAAGGAGGGAAAGATGAAGGGAATGAGAAAAAGAAAAAGGGAGGGAGAAAGGGAAAGAGGGGAAAGGAGAGGTGGACTAGATTGGCTTTACTTTGGAGAAGTCATTAAGTGCCATTTATTATTCTGCTGGCTTAGTACTAGGATGACAGCAATGAGAGAGCCTGCTTCTATTATCAGTAAGGAGTTTATAATCTATTGGGAGTGACCGGAGATAGAAGATAGATGGTTAAAACAAAATTTGATGAGTACTACTATAGTTAAGAAGCACAGAAGTATGGGATGGAAGAAAAGCTCTCATGGTATTTTCCTTTTCTAAAATAATAATTGTATTGCGCACAGTTAAGTTATTTTGGGTTCCCCTTCTGGCTATGGGATTTGGAATCTTGACAGTTTATGAAAGCTAACCTTTGAAAATGTTTACTATCTGTGCAGTGAAGAGCCCCGTGAAGTACAGCATTCCGGGGCTCTGCCCATCAAGGTGGGACACAAGTGTAACACTGATTCATGCGCCTCAGCGAATACTTCCCAACCAGAGCATCATAAATTCTCCCTCCTAGTCCTAATTTAGCCTCCTAGCCCACTGTGTGTCAGAGCCATTCATATTCTGTGATCAGATAGAAAAAGTAGGGAGAAAATGCTAGCAATATTATTCACAGGCTGACATTAATTTTTCTAGTCATGGACATATGTGCAAAAATATGCATTTTAGCTGGGCATGGTAGCACACGCTTGTAATCCCCACACTTGGAAGGCGGAGACAGGAGGATCACACAGGTTCAAAGCCAGCCACACTGGCTTAAGAGACCCTGTTTCCAAATTTTAAAAAAGTATAAAATAGGTCTGGGAGTGTAGCCCGGAGGTAAAAGGGTTTCCAGAAACCCCAGTACAACCAACAACAACAACAAAAAAAAGCAGCATTTTAAGTTTTTCTAATTTAATTTATCTCACATAGTCATTTCAGCTGATGAGGGACAAGGTGATTTTTTCAATTCAGAGTAAGCCTAAACTCATTCAAACTCAGTCAATGGTGAATTTTTAAAAGTTTTTCCAAGACCTAGGTTCAGCTACATTGTGATTCTTTCCTGTGCCCTTCCTTCTCTGTGTGGTGGGCCCTAAGTCCAGAGAAGAGAGTGGAGGGGCTGTTCCTATTCATCCCTGAACATCAGATCTGATGTAACATTCCTTTTTTGGTCCTCATTTTCCTGGCCTGGCATGGTTCCCACTACTCAGGTTTTAGGTCTATATATACTACATTTTCCTGATTGATGCCTCAAAATAATATCCCATTAAAAAGCAGTGCAGGCCAACTGGACTAACTCATAATTGTGACTTAACCCTTTGTTTTGTGACATAGTTTCTCACTCCCTTACAATTTTAGGCTATCTTGAGATGTATTACCCAGGAGGACTGAGACATTCATTCTTGATGGTACATGTGGTGCTCCAGGGTTCCTCATCCATACACAACACGTGCAGATCAGAAATGTATGGATCTACCTGTCAAGGAATGAAGAAAAGAGAGTGTTTGTAGTGAAGGCTGTTGGTAGGACATTCTGGGGGCACAGGATAAAGCACATAGAGGATATCTTGAATACTAAGCTCGCCTTCCCTTACATTCTTCTTTTAGACACTTGTTTTTCTTCAAGGCAGCTAGAGTCTCACTGTTTTGAAGCCCAACAAATAACTTAGGGCCAAGGAGAGGAATAATGTGGCTGCCATTAGGGAACTAATAGGATGTGTGGAAAATTCATAACACAGTAGCAGTGTGATGGTTGTATACTAATCAAAATGCACATTGTATGTATAAATCCAGTATGTCTATATGTATGGGCATGAACAAAAGGAATGGAGCGGGCATTTAAAGTAATTACTCTGAGCAGAAGCTTTCGTAAATTTAAGCCAAACGATGAGTAACATGTGCCCAGGCCTTTAAACTCTTTCAGTCGTTACATTGCTTTACTCTTGGTACTGAGAAGATAGATACGATCTGTTTTTAAATATGACTTCCTTCCCTTAGATCAAGCTTTGTGCATTTGTTTTGAAAAGGCCAGACAATAAATAGGCTTTGTGAGTCATACTGTCACAACTAGTCAGCTCTGCCTTTGTAGCATAAAAGCATCCATAGTCAAAACATGCATGAGCATGAGTACATTCCTATAAAACATTATTGACAGCAACAGAGGACTAGACGTGGCCTAAGTATCATTGTTTTCACACGCTTGCCCTAGATTCGAAAGCATTTTTCCCCAGTTTTTGTCCTGCTGCAGCAAAGTGATCAAGAAAGGTATGTTTGGGAAAAAATATATCCGTTAACCTCTCAATCATCAAGGCCAGGCTGCATCTCTCTCATTCCACACACCTATAACCCGCACACATTCTCTGTAATCTACACACCTGGCATAATGTTCACTCGGTACACTAGAGGCATCTAAGTTCTTTGTCAAAAAATGGTGAACTTGCTTCCACTACTCTATACAAATGAGGAAATGTTTCCTGACTCTTCTTGGCAAGTGTCTGTGGTCAAGAGCAAAGCTGAGACACATGGACTACTCCTAAGTGGAGAGGTATCAGACACTTGCACTGACAGCAAGGACATTCTCTGAAAGAGACCAGATTCCAAACATGACACATTCGAATGCTGTACTTGAGCCTTGAGTTTGATGTCTTCTTTATATATAACTTAAAATATTTAAAACCTAATCATTTTTTCTGAATAGTACTGTTTCATGCTAATTGCATTTTGTAATTTGGTTGTTTCTTTGAAAAGGGATGAAAAACAATGTCCTTCATTGTTTCATTAATCCTAAAGACTGAGCTGTGACCTCCTCCAAATTTTATTTCCCCAGGCTTTATGTTTCTAATTATTGTTGTTCTTACTAATTCCTTAGAGAGCACATAAAACATATATTTCTGAGGCATCCATCCTACAGATATATCTGCTTGCAAGTGAAATCACAAGCAATTGATTTTGTTGTCTCAGTCACTTGTCAGTAGGACTAAAAGTGTTAAAATATTGCAAGACATTTAAATGCCAACATTTTATTCATGGGAGACACTTTCCCCTTTCCACTTGGGGCAAGATGAAAAGTTCCTTATTTTCTTCATTGTGATCCAAATTAAAGCAAAGTTTAATTAAAGTTTCATTACAGAAAGATCTTTTGTAGTCCTGGGAAGCATCATTTTCTTTGAGCCAAATATGTTTTAGAATGGCATGCTTTCATCTCAAGTTTTTAATGTTTTGCTGAGGGAAGAAAGGGAATAGATACACCATTAATGAGATGTGATGTGGCTCAGCCAAGAGTATCAAGCACCAGGTGTTCTATCAGTTCTCATCTAGACGTAATATACTACAGTGCGACACCTATAAGCTTTGCTGACTGACAGTCTCTTAACATGTTGCCACCCGAGTGACCTCTAATGGGGTGCTACTCCTTTAATCAGGCTTCCCCTTGCATTCTTGTCCCTACTATTGTTCTTTCATAAGAACCTTTTTGATGCCAGTTCTCTTCCTATCTTCCTTTCTTTAGTTCCTACACTATCTTCTTTCTGACACCCTCCTCCTTCTTCTGCAAACAGGCACACCCTGTTGGTGTTACTGTCCTTTAAAACTTCAGTTAACTCTATCTTATTCTCAGTATTTTACATATGCATCAATTTATTTTTTCTATTTGGCTTCTAAAATTATTATTATATGCAAAACATATTTTCACATTTTTGCCAATAATTCAGATGGAGGTTATATGAAAAAAGCACACAATGAGAAATAGGAGGACAAATAGGAGGACAGATAAAATGTACATAATTACTTAGCTCATGTTCCCTGGGAAACAGGCTCTGAGCCAGAAGTGGGCATGCAGAAAGATTATAGAGGAGTCCCCTAGGTAACAGCATTTATAAGCATATAAGGATTCAGAATTGGGCAGAAGTAAAACTTAAACTACAAGACAACTACAGCTGAGACTCCAGAAGTTCCCCAGGAAGCTCAGACACAAGATGGTTTTTTAGAGATATGTCCCTTACTTAACTAGTCATTGAAAACAGTTGGAGGAAATTCCTTGATTGTTACTTTTTGGAGGACAGCAATTATTATCACTTTCTACCTTATTTTTTTACAATGTTGACCTCAAAATCTATCCCACCTGCATCTTCTGGCTAATAGAACCGGCATTAGGTCACTCTGTAGCCCAGCTAGGGTCATATGATTCTGATAAGGACAGAAGAGCTGATCCTTCAAATGAGCTATAAAAACTGGCCAGCGGGTATTGGAAAGAACTGGCCTCCAAGAGTTATTGATTAAGAAAGCCAGATCATAAGATTGGACAGGGCAAATTTCATAGAAAAGTTATCTTCTGAGAAGCCCAACATTTAATATCCTAGAGAAAACCCTAGAAGATCAAACTAGCAAGTAGAATGGCTCTTCTCACACTGAATATCACTGAAATGTCAGAATTTTCTTGGCAACTGGTGGAGAAGAAATTGAAAGCTTCAAGGAAATGGTCATGCTAGAGTAACTATATAAATTTGAAGACTTCCCAAGTGATTATGTTTCATGGAGTGGCCATAAAAACACACTCGTCAGAGAAGCACAAACATCAATAAAGAGCTTGGTGATGGCTCTCTCCTATTAGACAGGACTGGAAATAAGAAAGGCCAATAGATAACAGATAGGACTCTGAAACAATAAAAGCCATGTGACGATGCTTCTATGCAGGAAGCCAGGTATGAACAATTATCATAATGAGTTACAAGTTGGGGTATCAGACAAGGGGACCTGATTTATAGGGAAGTATGGAGATGAAATTATGAAGATTCACCCCTCATTGGAAAACATGTAGGCAGCCAATATAGATAAAATTCAGTTTGAACCTTTGGAAGAGAGCAAGAATGGATAATTCAGGGGCTGAAGGCTCTCACCTTAATAAAGATTTCCTTGTCACTGGGTCCAAAATAGATTATATCTATAATCCTAGGGACTTCAGGGACTGAGGCCATAGGATTGAAAGCTTGAGGCTGGCCTTATCAACTTAGTGAGACTCTGTCTCAAAATAAAAAGTGCTAGGTGATTTAGCTCAGTAATTGAGTGCCCTGGGTTTAATCCCTAGTACCTCAGAAAAACAAAAACAAAAACAAAAACAAAAAACAAAAAAAAATCAATAATACCTTGTCCAGTTTCTGACTCAAGCCAGTTTTCAAACATGGCACCAGAGAAAGGACCCTCTGATACTACAGCAAATACTCTTTATAGTGACTCTTTTAGTCCTTTCCAAAGAACACACATTCCTTTACTCAAGTAACCAGGTATGGCACACTGATTTTTCCCCCCAATGGAAGTGACTCCTTCATTAATCCTCCCTCTAGACCACCTCTCTGACTCCATTAAAGTTTCACCTGCATTGTCTGAAGTTCCTCTGGTATCTGGACTACCCCCTAACTTCCACATATATGAGAAAACATATGACCCTTCATTTTCTGTGACTGGTTAAATGAGTTTAGCATAATGTTCTCAGGTTCATCTATTTTCCTGAAAATGACATTATTTTGTTCTTCTTTATTGCTAGTAGAATTTCATTGTGTATATATCACATAATTTTGTAATCTAATCATCTGTGACAGAGATGAAATCAAAACTACACTAATAATTCATCTAACCCCAATCAGAATGGCAATCATCAAAAAGTCAAACAATAATAAATGCAGGATGTGGGGAAATAGGAACTTTTCTACACTGTTGGTGGTAATTCAAATCAGTGCATCCACCATGTAGATCAGTGTGGAGATTCCTCAGAAAACTGGGAACGGATCCACCATATGATCCAACTATATGACCCCTCAGTATCTTTCCAAAGGGAATAATATCAGATAATTATAGTAATATATGCATGTCTACACTTAGAGCAGCACAATTCACAATAGCCAAATTATGGAAAAATATAGGTGTCTATCAACAAATGAATTGAGTACATTGATATTTTAAGAAGCAACGTGACATCATGATTCCCTTGTTGGAGTTGAGCTCTTGAAGCCAGAAAATAAAAAGAGCCTTGAATAACGCTGAGCAACACCTGGCTGACTGTGGGGCCATTGCTCCGCTGACCTGTCTAGTGGTCAGATTCCTAGTCCTTGAATGTTCCATTGAGATTGACATACTTCATAGCTGGCTCAGTTATGACATTGGGTCCCTAGGCTGTTTTAAGTGAGCTTTCCTATTGGGGAAATCCAAATAAAAGCCACTGAAACTGTGCTCCCCTCCTGTAGTTAAACTGCAGGAATGTCCCCAAACAGTATACCACTTAGGATCTAAAGCCTTGTCACCCAACAAGATTTTGTGCAGCAATGGATATGGTTATTAAGTACTTGAAAGATGGATAGTATGGCTGAAGAAATGAATTTTTAATTTAATTTACCTAAATTTATTTATTTATTTATTTATTTATTTATTTATTTATTTATTTATTTTTTGGTGGTACTGGGGTTCCTGGAAGCCCTTCTTCCTCCGGGCTACACTCCCAGACCTATTTTATATTTTTGAAACAGGGTCTCTTACACCAGCACGGCTGGCTTCGAACCTGCGCGATCCTCCTGTCTCCGCCTCCCAAGCGCGGGGATTACAAGCGTGCGCCACCACGCCCGGCTTAATTTACCTAAATTTAAATCTAATTAGCTACATGTATCCAGTGGTTATTTTATTGAATAGCATATATCTAAAGATATAGAGTGGTGGTCCTCATTTTGTTTCCATTTAGTTTAGTAGTTTTTCCAATAAAGAAATATGCTGAATACTTTGAGATAGTAGGCTTCTATAAGCATAATTTAAATAGTTGCCCTAATTTCTATTGTTATTCCAGATATGTTATTTTTTTTTCCAGAGCTATTTAATGTAATTTCAGGTCCATAGTATAAAGCTATTAATTAAGTAAAGACTTTTATATTTTGAATAGAAATCAGGATTATAGATTTTGTTCACAAGAAAAAGGCAATAATACACAATCAATTTAGAGCTATTTTTTAAACTCTCCTGGCCTATGCTTTAATATAATTCAAAAATATGAGGGCCTTGTGGATATCTTACAGAATACATTAATTTACTTCACCAGTACTATGCTGATCTGAGGAAGTCTTTTAGCTTGAAAGTTGAGACAGACAGAGTGCTGAGCAGGAAGAGAACCAGAGGCCAATGTGTAGCTGGTAGGATTTTCTTCATAGAGGGAACAGAACAAAGTAAATGTTCAAACGTGGCCTTTTCAATAGTTCTTAAATTTTCATGCCTCACTCATTAGGAGAAAGTCTTGGCTTTACTCACATATCCTTGGATCTACTATATCAGTAAAAATTGGGGAGTTTCAAATCTTTAGACAGGGGCATGCTGAGATAGCCCCTCCAAGTAAAAGATAATTTGTTATGTTATTTATCTCCTACCACAAAGAAGGCAGCACAGTATTTGGTGGCCTGTTTACATTATGGAGACAGAATATTCCTGGTAATGCCTTAATTGTTCTTGTATTGGATGACATGAAACACAACCAGAATGAGTGCCCTATACCACCCCATCCCAAGCGGAAAAGTGCTCTGTCAGGTCCATTTGTGCTGCAGGCAGCCTTGCTGCGTGGGCCACATGACCCAGCAGACATGTCTACTACAAGGATCAGCACTGGTAAAAGATGCCACATGGAGCTTATGACAGACCCCATAGTAGAACCAGGACATGGGCCCTCGGTTTCTGGAACAAGGTAACGACTGCAGAAGAGTGTTGCATGCCTTTTGAGAAGTCCACCCTGGCCCACTGCTGGGCTCTGGTAGAAACAGTGCCTGACCATGGGACACCAAGAGCTCATGCCATCTGGGTTCCCTCAGAACACTAAGCCTGTGGTTACCCATCAGCACGTGAAAGCAAGACAGTGCTGAGCAGGAAGAAAACCAGAGGCCTATGTGTAGTTGGCAGGGCTTTCTTCATAGAGGAACAGAACAAAGTAAATGTTCAATCGTGGCCTTTTCAACACTCCTTAATTTTTCATGCCTCACTTATTAGGACAAAGTCTTGACTTTACTCAGCAGTGCAGATAATCCACTCAACCAGATCCAGCCCACCCTTGTAGTTTTAACTTTGAACTTTGCTTAAATCCCCCGTCCTTCCAGCACTGCAGCTGTGTATCCAGCATCATAGCCTAGTACTGTCCTCAACTTAGCTCTATAAAATGAGTCCCACAGGATTTGACTGGAGAGGAAGTGTTTCATATTAAATGAATTTGAATAAAGCTAGGGACTCCCTCTTCTAGAGCCATCATTTTAAAATTACACTGGAGATCAGTCTTGAAGGAAAGATAGTAAGTTTGTAAATGCAGAAAATGTCCAGGGGCCTTCGAAACATGGAGACCACCTAGAAGAAGATACATGAGGACGACAGGGTCTTAAGTGTCTGGACATTATTAAAACACTTAATGTGACAAAATGAGAGGAACGTGGGTGAGCGGACACAGGATGAGCAATTTTGTTTCCAAATAAATAGAATGGGACTAGATTTTGACTGATTTTCTATGTCAAATTAAAGAAGTTGATCTCTATGCTGCTGGCAGCAAAGGGAGATGAAGAATTTGTTGTTAAAGCTGTAGTTAGGAAATCTGCCTGGTAGCAGTGTGGTGAGGCTGAGTGGGAAGGAAAAGGGGCTGGGAGCCAGTTAATTGGCTGCTATAATAATTCAAGTGAAGGATAATAATGAGGCCTAGTAATAAAAAAGCAGACATAGATAATTTCAGTCTAAGTGACATCTCGCAGGCCACCCCTAAATCATCCTCTCGTCTGACTTCTCACTAAGACACACAAGGCAAAGAAAAAGACAAATTCTCAATAAAATCGGAACCAAAGCTGACAACAATCTATTTTCTGAACACTGAAGCAATTTTTACGAAACAGGAAGCTGTTAGACGTGGATTAAGAAAACAATCAGTTTTTTACCAGCGTTTTGTGTCAACACAGAGCAGCCATTTGCCCCCGTCCCTACCCAGGTCTAAAATCCCCCAAATTCTGCTCATTAGAAAATTAAGAATGCATTCTTTTCTTTCATTCTCAGAGTACTCACTTTTCAACTTCCTTCAGAACAGAGTTCCTTACCTAGTAAAGGACGAGTGGGGAATGTTTTGCCTGAATCCATATTGTACCATTTTATCTTGCCTGATTCACAGATAAGAGTTTCTAAAACTAAATGCTAAGACTCTTGTTTTTCTCTTGTTCATCCATAAGATGGTTAAAAATTTCTTTCTTTATGTTCCTAATGAGGTAGTCTTCCCATACATATGTTACAAAAATAATTTACAAAGTAATCAAACCAAGATAATAAATGTACAGAAACCAAAAGTGAGATGTAAATGTAGGAAGGAAGGAAAGAAAAGACAAACACCGGGAAGGAAGAGGGAAAGGGGAAAGAAAAGAAAAAAGAGCCATCAGAAATTTAAAAATAAAAACATATTTTCATTTAGAATTGTAGATCAATCATTGGGAGAAGGTTGAAAGCTGAGTCTCAGAGACATTAGGAGAGGGGTTAAAGCTGAGGTTCAGATAAATTAATAAATTTACCAAGTAATTATGCAAAGCAAGGATGCAGTAGAGCTTGGATTTGAAATTAGATCTGTCTCAAATAAAAGTGAGTGCTCTTAAAGGAGATGCTATGTTGAGTCCTCGATGAAGAAATAAGATTGAATATATCAGCTAGAGACTGATTAAGAAACAGAAATTGATATTAAATGCTTATATATTCAACACAAAGACATTTTTAAGATAGTATTGGCCAAAGACCTCTCATGCTTCCAGAAAAAACTATGCAACCAGTAATACTAAGTTTACATAAAATAAAAATATAATAATCAATAAAAATTGCCAACAATATTAATAGCATTCATACCTTGCAATAAATATATGAGACTTTTAACTTGAACTCTTTTTGTCAAATAACCAAGTTTCCAGATATATAACAGAAAGCTGGAAGAACATTAAATAATTGATAGAAATTCAGTTATTTTAAGATATGAGTGATATTCCAGATGACAATTGACTTACACCTATCATATGAGTACACCTGCTTTCACATTAACAGGGTATAAAGGTATAAGCCACTAGCTGATGGCTTTCTTGAGGATGTCATAAGCTGGGGATTTGAATCAGATGCTTGTTGGTGGACTGAGTCTCTGTCCGATGAGCATGCCAGCAGGATGCTGCCTCTTTGGTCTGTATCATCTACCTATACTATCAAAATCATCTAAAAACTACAGAAATCTGGGAACTCATTGAGCCTATGGAACATCCCACATCACTTCTTCTTGTTGTCTTTTTTTTTCTAGCTATTGTTTTATGGATAGAAAGTTTGATTTGAAAGTTGTTATTGTTATATGTCTCTATCTGTTATCAAGATACTTGAGGAAAGGGCCCTTAGTACTTACCTACCTTTTTCTATTAAAGAATGTATTATCTTCCATAAAGAACATAATAATGAAAAATGAATAAATGCGTCAGCTATCAACAGGCTATTTATATAGAGTCGTCTGTTGTGATGTTGTAGTGAGAAACTATATCTCTACTTCTGCAATATTATAGAATACTATTTTACTTGAATATTAAATAATTTGTAGTATCCAGTTCATTTTAGGGTTATCCATTAAACTTAACAATTTTTTTTACTAATAGTTATTCTGTACTTTGTTTTACTATTTATATGGAAATTATATTATTTGCCTAACATTTAGTGATAACATGTTTATATTTTCTCATGTGAATTAAATATTCCCTCCCAGCATAGTACCCAAACTTGCCATAGTTAGTGATACTCTTAGAAGTCTCCCTAGGTGGCAAATGTCATAGACTATGAAAATTTGAGATCTCAATCAATGGAGTTTATATGGATATCTATATTTTATACACTCCTAATATTTGAATATTGGGTCAGTAATGATTCCAGTTGCTACTTCACAATTTATGAATTAAAAATGGCATTAAATTAAGCTGCAAGGTAAGGTTATTTTTCATGCTTCATCTGCATTGAGTCTGTGTAAAATCATCAATTGTATTTTTTGCTTTTGTTATATTCAAAGTCCTTTAAAACCTTGCATTTTTAGCAACTGTTCACAGGAAACACAGTTCTTTCTAAAGTGACCTTGTACAACCCATTGCTATGTAGGCATTCTGTGACTCAGATTCTATTATGGATGGAGCTGGCTGATGGCTGAAGTTTGAGCAGACCCAGCTGGTTGATACAGCTGTGGGTCGCAGCACGCTACATCAGACCAAATGTTCATTTTGTAGACACTACTGAAATCTTGCACTGATGGAAGTTCCATTGACTTTGAACAAAATGTACTCAAGTGCCTCTTCAATGAGCATTCTATAGCAATGAACAAAAACCCAGCACCGGATGTTTCTATGCTTAGAGAAGGTAGTTATTTAACTTGAAAGGTTAAAGCTTATGCACCAGCATAATAGTCATATTAGACAGAACTACAGTCTTTTTCATGAATCTTCAAGGTATTTAATATCTATGTAGAGAATAATGAGGACTAATTAGCTAAAATAAAATTTTATTTGAGTTTTATTTATTTATTTACTTAATTTATTTGTTTGTTTATTGGTGGTACTGGGGTTCCTGGAAACCCTTCTACTTCTGGGCTACACTCCTAGAACTATTTTTATACTTTTTTTATTTGGAAACAGGGTCTCTTAAGCCAGCGCAGCTGGCTTCGAACCTGCTCGATCCTCCTGTCTCCACCTCCCAAGCACGGGGTTTACAAGTGTGTGCCACCACACATGGCTATGAAGCTTAAAGGTCTCCAAAGCAAATGTTATTTTTTCAAAAGATGCAGTAATTCTCTTCTCATTACACAAATTTCAAAGTTTGATTTTTTTCATGTCACAAAAAATACATTTTCTTTTGTACATTATAATTTTACATCATATTGGGATATAGAGTTCTAGATAGAAAAATACATTTATACAACTTTTGGTATCCTTTCTACTGGGTCCTTCTGCCCTTCCTAGCCCTCCATGTGCATTTCTTTGAGATTAGAACTGGTAAATTTTGCAATTTTGTATACATTTTTAGCATTTTTTTTTCTTTTCTTTTTTTTTTTTTTTTTGGTGGTACTGGGGATGGAACCCTTCTAACTCTGGGCTACACTCCCAGACCTATTTTATATTTTTATTTGGAAACAGGGTCTCTTAAGCCAGGCGAGGCTGGCTTCGAACCTGCACGATCCTCCTGTCTCCACCTCCCAAGTGCGGAGATGACAAGTGTGAGCCACCACGCCAGGCATTATTTCGACTGTTACATTTTCTAAGACTTCATCCCTCCTCCTCACTTCCCTAATCTTCTTGAATCACTCTACCAAAGTGTCTGTTCTTCTGACAGTCACAGTTCCCTTATTTCAAAATATCTTTCTAGCTTTTCTACATATAAGAAAAAATATCCATCTACTCATTTTTAAGACTGGCTAATCTTGCTTAGTATAATATTCTCTAGTTCCATACATTTTCCTGCAAATGGTGTGATTTTGTTCTTTATGGTTGAACAAAATTTCATTGTTAATATATACCACAGTTTTGTGATCCATTCATCTGGTCACTGACACCTAGGCTGGCTCCATAATTTGGTTATTGTAAATTATACTGCTATGAACATATATATGCAAGTATCATTATAATATTCTGATTTCTATTCCTTTGGGAAGATGCCCAGGAGTGGCTATCACTGGGTCATATGGTAGTTTTGCTTCCAATCTTTTGAGAAACTTTAATTCTGTTCTCCATAGTGGCTATACTAGTTTGTAGCCCTAACAGTAGAACAGAGTTCCTATTTCCCCATATTCTTGGCAGCATTTCTTATTGTTTTTGTTCTTTGCAATTCCCTGATTACTACAGATGTTGAACATTTTTTCATATATGTGTTGGCCATTTGTATCTCTTCTTTTGAACCAAAATTTAATATTTATGGCCACTTTATGTAATAGGTATGTGCTTGAAAAGGTACAGGTAAAGAGAAATTTGGGGTGTTAAGCTCTATTTCATGAACACTTTCTAATAACTTTAGAACTAGTGATACATTTTGACAGCATAGTCTTTAGTATTTCAGGGTAAAAAGCAGAAAGGCAAGTAGAGAAAAGTACAAATGAAGGCCATGGTTGCTTTTTACTTCTCTGATTCTTTGATTATTGTATCTTTTACTTCTCTGAGTGTGATAGTATCCTCTTCATTGCTCAGGCCAACAACCTTGGCTCCTGTCTTCTTTCCCTCCCAACATGTACTTTCTTGGCAAGTCCTCCTGGCTTAATTTCAAGAGAGGTCCATATTTTGCCCTTTCATTGGCCTGGATTATCTTTCCATCTTGCCTGAGTCATTACCACAACCTCCTAACCAATCTCTGGTTCTTTCCTCTTCTCTGTACTGTTTTCTAAACCCAGAATCCAATATGTCTTTTAAATGACAGTCAGTCATTCTTGTTTGAACCTGTAAATATCCCCCAAAGCAGGTCTCCTATGCAACAAGGGGTACAGTTGGGCTTGTAGGCAATGATGTCATGAGGGCTCTGGCCTGATCCGTGGATGAATCCATCAGGTGGATGTCTGAATGGGCCACTGGGAAGGTGGGACCTTGCTAGAGGAAGTAGGTCATGGGAAGCATGCCCCAGAAGGGCTGGTCACCCCCCGGTCCCTTTCTCTCTGCTCTCTGGCTACCATGAGCTGTTCTGCCAAGATCCTCTGCCTCAACTCAGAACCAGAGCAGAGGAGCCAAATGACCTTTGCCTGAAACCTCTGTAACCATGACCCCAAATCAATCTCTCCTCCTCTAGGCTGTTTTTCTCAGATATTTGTCACAGCAAGGAAAGGCTGACTAACACATTCCTCAAAGCTATCTAAACTAGTGCCAGGCATGGTGGCACTTGCTTAAAATCCCAGCATTTCAAAGGTGGAGACTGGAGGATCGCGGTTCATGAACAGCCTCAGTTACTTAGTGAAGTGTTTCACAACTCAGTGAGACCCTGTTTCAAACAATAGGGCTAGAAGTGCATTTTGGAGGTAGAATACCCCTGGGCTCCATCCCCAATATCGAAAAAATAAAAATAAAAAACAAAACCAAAATCAAAAAACTATCCAAACTAGAGGCAAAAAAACTAACAAGACTGTGAAGCCCTGTATAGTCTGGACCTGTTTTCTCTCTGGCTGTGTCTTCTTCTCCTTTCTCTACCTCAATTTACTTTGCTTCAGCCATTCTGGTCTTTTTTTTTGTTGTTTCCTTGTATATACCAGATGCATTCCTGCATCATGACCTTTCCATAAAATTTCCACTGGCCAATTTTCTTCCTCCACTCACTATGTGAATTCTATGAAGACAAGAGCTATTGCCTCCTTAGTTATAGAGCACCTAGAGTGTTGCTTGGAATATGAGATGTAGTCAATAAATAATTATTAAGTGAATTGATGAATGAAGTTTAGAGCCTTTCCTCAATTATCTCCTGATCAAGTATACTTACCTGGCTGGGTTCCACAGGGCTACACATAAATCCACAAAACTACTTCTTATTCAGCAATCTGAGAGAATATTACTTTCCCTCATTGACTTTAAAATATCTATGATGTGGTCTAGAGTATGCTAGAATACCAGTGTCGATCTCAATACCTTATGTGGGAAAGGGAAGGGAATGGGAGGGAGCTGAGGGAAGTTCACGTATTGTCTGCATGTATGTCACTATAACAAGGAACTACATTATGATGTGAGATTATAATGCTTCAATAAATGTAGAAACGAATAAATTAATAAATTAATGACCAACACCCTAAGGAAAAATATCTATGATGTAAATGCATCATAAAATACTTACCTATAAGTGCCTTTGCAAGTATCTGATACAGTATTTATTATTTTAAACTCTAACTCTATTTGATTTTCAATTTTCATTTCTGATTTAACCCCAAAATGTTGTAATAATATCTTATGTATTCCTAGAAGTTTTATATAGAGTTATCATTTTGCTATGTTTGCTTCATAAAATAGTCTCAGCTATATTTTTTATATTCCTATTTCTAGCCCTTCTCTCCTCAGTTGTAACTACTATCCTAAATATAGAGTGTTCTGTATCTAGACAAAATTCTATACTTTTACCATATGTATGTATATATTTACATACATAATTTTTATAAAATATATATTGTTGCAAGTTTTCACATTTACTATCAATCTATGCATTGTGTTCCATGAATTATTCTTTTCTTAAAGTGTTATGTTTTGAACTTATTCTTATTGATTCAGTAATTGATTTCTGATCCATGGTAATTACTTCAAGATATCCCCTTTGATGAATAGCAGCAGTTCATTCCCTTATTCTTCCATCAATGAACAATCGTATTCTTTCCAATTTTTCATTTAGAGTATGTGCCAAAAATGATCCTTCTTACCTGTGATACAAATATATCTACATTGGATATAGCTAGAGATGGAATTTTTGAGTATTGTGGTTTATACACAATGTAGCAATTGCCAGTACATGTAGCTGTATATTCCCATCAGCAATCAGATACTTTCAGTTGTGCCAATAAGATCAGAATGAAATGGTATTTTTTCATTTTAATTTGTACTGAGACTCAGTGAGCATAAGCAACTCTTCATAAGAATATTGGCATATACTTCTTCTATAAATAACTCCTTCTTGGAATCTCTACTTTCCCATTGAATTCTTTATATTGATTTATAGGATTTGTTTATATATTGTGAATACTAGACATAAGTTAGTTGAATTGCAAATAACTAGAACTTGTCTTTGAAAGTGATTCCTGTGTCTTGAATATTTCTTTAATTTTAATTTTTAATTTCACATCATATTTTCTGAAGTTTCTGCTTTATGTATCTATTTTTAAATTGTTATTTACTGATATAATAAATGTCATATTTAATAACATAGTAAGTATGCTAAGTATTGGTTCAAAATGGGGGAAGAGCTGAATTTTATAACCTATACCATATGTTAAATATTCTTTCTGATATATAATTTTTCTATCTTCTTTACATGTGGTGAGTGGCATCTATATTTAAAAAATCATTTAAAGTGCTCTAAGAACTTTTGACCACTAGTGGTACTACTAGTGATAACTTTAAAGTTAAATTTGGAAAAACTGAGCATTAATAGAATTAGATAAAAACAGACATAATAGGGAGGATTTGTAAGTGCAATAGAGACTCAGTGGATGTACTTTCATTGGGAAGTGCACATATATTTTGAATTTACTTCTGTTGCCTGTTTACATTTATGATTCACTGATAGCATAATAATTCAAATAAAAATATGTAAAACCAAAGTCATGAGGTGCTCATTTATATGTATATGCTGACAAATGCTTTGAACTATTGGTAAGGCCTAAATGTGTTAAAAATGATTTTGTTTTCCTCATTTAAACTAATTTTTGGGGAAAAAAGCAAGGCAAAACAAAGCAACTTTATACAAACATTTTTTTCATTCATTCATGCAAACTAATGTTTGTTTGGTCAAGCAATGTCTGGCAACACTTTTATTTCTTCCATTCAGTAATTGCTAGACCAGGAAAGACCTTCATACAGGTCACATTATTGCTTAATTAATTTAGCATTAAAGCATGACAGGGTATGTTTTAGTGTCTATTAATGCACGCCTTGGGTGCCTTCAACTGCTCAAGGCATATATTAATAGCCTAGCAAAGCATGCCCTAGAGTCATCTACTGTCATTATAATATGGTTATTTAATTTGAAATTTTATCTTTAAACCTAATTTTTCAGTGACTTTACACTCTGTATTCTTCCACCACATAAAATAGTTCTTGCAGTTAGAGTTTTCATATTAATTTTCCTGGGGGAGAGGTTAGCAGGACTGTTTAGCCTCCATGTTGTTGACATGTTATATGCTTATAAACTTGCTGCACAAATATAACAGAAAAATAAAAGACCTTGTCTGCTATATAGATGTTATAAAAATTATTTGATTAGTAGAGGAATCATTTTCCATCAGCAAAATTGAGGGGTTTTTTGTCATTATTAACATCTGCTCTCTTGTGTTACCTCTGGCCTTAATAAAATATGAATATAAATATGATAAATTAATCTTATTTCTTTCTAAAATGCTACTTGTGATTGAATAATGGAAATTTGTTACAACCTAAATAATGGAATGGAAGCACATGAGGGGAATCTTTTATAACTCAAAATATCCCCAGCCCTCCAGCTCCCCTGACTCCCCTTATCAGAAGTTGCCCAGTTGCCACCTTACTAAAGCTGAGCTGTCCATTTTGTGCTAGAAGCCCTTGAATTGACCCTACCTGAGGTCCACACCTTTGAGGAGGAAGCCTGTATTTGCAGGCCCACCTCTACCTGTCCTCACTGCCCCCAGACCTGTATCAGGAGTCAGGTCACAGGGAATGCTCTAGGGGAGCAATTACAAACTTGGAAGGAGATAGCTTGCACATCAAAACACTTGTGGTATTCTTCTGCTGTCTATCAGCAAAAAAAAATTGGAAGATGTGTGTGAGAAGTAATGCTTAGGGAACAGAAGAGGAAAGAAGGAACATGATTTCTATTAGTCTGAAGGTTTTGAAAAGTAGACATAAATAGACTGTGGCATTGGTGGCTTGAGTTGAGTGTTAGAAGCGGTTTGCTTCAGAGCCGATGGGTAGAGATTTCCATCACAAGCCCACTTAGCTCCCTGGCTTGCTTGGCCTATGCAGCAGACATAGCAGTCTGTGACAATGACAAGGATTATTATAGCCTTAATTAGGAGATAACTTTGTTGCAGCTGTTATTATATGTGTGAGCAAATCAACACAGGCCCTGGTACCTGTCATGCTGCTATTAAGTTAGCCAATGCTTTTCATTTTTTCTTTTATGTCAATAAGCAAAGAGCACTAGAAGCCATTTGCTTGTTGTCTTCTGTTTTGCTTTTGTTGTTGCTTTGGTGCTGGAGATTAAACCCAGAGGCATTCTACGTCTGAGCTATATGTCCAGCCCTTTTTATTTTTTTAAATTTTGAAACAGGGTTTCCCAAAATTTCTGAAGCTGGCCTCAAACCTGTGATCCTCCTGCCTCAGCCTCCCAAGTACTAGGGTTACAGACATGAATCAACTTGGCTTTAGTAGCTGTACTGATATGTTTACAGGGCCTAGAGAATAATAAGTATTCTAGAAGCCAGAAAAGACAGTATGACTGCCAGAGAGTAGAAACACATAGTTCTGGGACCTCAGTGATGTTTCTGGACTCTATTGATCTGGGTATATAAAAATAAAGCCTTTAGTAAAAGCTAAGGTACTATATCTTAAGTCCACTATCCTTAAAACATATAGGTTACCAAACAAAAGAATGTTTAGAAAACCTCTTCTTTGAGGTTTGGGAACAACTTTTACATGATAGTTGAGCAAAGTTTGAGAATAGCTTCCAACTAGTCTTGGCTGCAAGTAAGCAAGGAGACTATCCACCATGTCATAAGTGGACATGATCTTGACAGTGCACAGAATGTGGACTAGAGTAGGATGCTACCTAAACTGGTAGGAAGACATGATCAGGGAATTGCAGGGAAGACTATGATTCTGTAGCACAGCCATGCTCCTTTACCTGCTAATGCCTCTTTTGAGAAACAGCTTCTGTTTTTGCCCTGGACACACATGTAGATGGCATACCTGGTCATGGGACAACAGTTGACCCAACCTGAAATGTCTGTTTTCAACTTTGCAGGAAGCTATACATGAGAAAGCTAGCAACACTTTATTATTGATTATAAACTGAAAGCCAGAGGAGTGGTGTGAACTCTGTGGAGGAAACCTTTGTACATTGTCATTCCTGCTTCAGTCAATACCAGCAGCATCTGGTGTAGTTTCCATGGCCTGGAGGGGAAGCCACTTAACCCAGATAACAAAATGTTGTGCAATCTGCTGATAACTTCCAGAAGCAGATCATCATGACCTTTGAAGAAGAGATGTCTGAAGAAAACTGGGAAGAGTGATACTTGCCCTGGTCATAATTCTAAACTGTCCATGTCACTGTCAATGTTCACTGTCTATGAAGCCTCAGATCTTCACTGATAATGGAAGCAGATCCTAAATGTATAATTGTGCAAGAAATAAGGTTTCCAGCATGGTGGGGTTCATAGGGTAGTTCCATGACAAAATATTGAGTCAGAAGAATCCAGAAAAATTTCTGAAAATTTTAAAATGTTTTTCCATGTTTGAATGATCATGATAAGGTTCCATTATGGAGGAGACGCATTTCTCATACAGAAAGATAGCTTCTGATATGTGGATGTCAGTCAGCCTTCTTCTCTAGCAAGGTGTCAAGAGGTCATGTACTACATGCCATGGTTTGAAGAATAAAAATTTTCATGGGCAACAGACTTTTACTCTGCCAAGGTTAACTGGATTACTGTCCCTTATAGGAACCAATATACAGCAGTTGGAATGCTAAGACAACCTCATAATAGTTACAAAAAGACAAATATTTCAAAATCTATCCATGTTTTCTTTTTTTACTATAACTATGTTTCCATCTTCCCTTTATTGTGTTCTTCTTATTTTATTTACCATAGATCAGAGATAATTAATATTAAAATTTGGCTTTCAGATTATAGTTCATCAATATTCTATCATGACAAATTTGGAGAAAGGATGCTGAGCATCTTAACTGGTGAGAATTTAGACTGTTCTTCTGGGGAAGAAGATAAGTTAAACAGCACTAGACCATTATTGGGATGCTCAATGCCTTTGTATGTTTGGGCTACTACAGAAAAATACCATAAACTGCATGGCTCCCAAGAAAAATGTGTCTTTTTCACAGTTTTTGACACTTGGAAGTCTAAGATTAGTTCCATTATGATGTGGCGAGGGCCTCTTCTTCAAAGACAGTACCTTGTCACTGTGCCCTTACATGGTGGAAGGAGTGAAGACTTTCTAGAGTTTCTTTCTTAAGGCACTAATCCCATCCGTGCAACCTCTGCCCTCATGACCCAGTCACCTTCTAAAGGCCTGGCATCCTAATGCCATCAGCTTGGGTATTAGGACTTCAGCAAATAAATTTTAGGAAGTCACAAACATTGAGACCACAATATATAAGAATGAAAAAGAATGAAAACCCATTAAATTACCAAAGTCATTCCTTACAGACATTGAAAAAACAGTCCCTAAATTCATTTGGAACAACAAAAAAACCAGAATAGCAAAAGTAGTTCTCAGCAACAAAAACTATGCAGGAGAAATCATAATACCTGACTTTAAACTGTACTACGAAGCCATAGTAAGAAAAACAACATGGTACTGGGACAAGAACAGTTACATAGACCAATGGAGTCAAATAGAAGACTCAGAAAAAAATCTATATGCTTCGAGCAAATGATTTTTTACAAAAGAGCCCAAAATATACAGTGGAAAAAAGATAGCCCATTTAACAAATGGTGTTGGCAAAACTGGTTAACCACATGCAGAAAAATTGAAGTAAACACTACTTTCTCACTCTACACTAGAGTCAATTCAAGATGAATTGAAGACTTGTAAATAATACCAGAGACCTTAAGGCTTCTTGAAGAGGAAATAGTTCTAACACTGCAACATAAAGGCACAGGTAAAAGCTTTCTCACCAAGACCCCAAAGGCACAAGAAACTAAAAGGCGGATCAATACATGAAATTGCTTTACACTGAAGAGCTTCTGTACAGCAAAGAAAACTATCAGGAAACTCAACAGAGCCAACAGAATGAGAGAAGATATTTGCCATCTACTCCTCTGATAGAAGACTATATCTTGAATATACAGAGAACTCAAGAAACTCAGCATTATGAAAACAAATAACCCAATCAAAAAATGGGCAAGTGAACTCAACAGACACTTTGCAAAAGAAGAAATTCAAATGGCCAATAAATGCATGAAAAAATGCTCAACAACATTGGCAATCAGAGAGATGTAAATCAAAACTACCCTGAGATTTCACCTAACTCCAACTAGAATGGCAATCACTCAAAACATAAACAACAAGAAATGCTGGCGAGGGTGTGGAAAAGTGGGAACTCTAAAACATTGTTGGTGGGATTGCAAATTGGTGCAATCATCTTGAAAAACAGTATGGAGGATCTTTAGAAGAATGGGAATGAACTTACCATATGACCCAGTAATACCACTTCTTGTATCCAAAAGAATAGAAACCAAACTACCAAACTAATGCATGCATGTCTATGTTCATAGCTGCACAATTCACAGTTTTCAAACTATGGAACCAGCCAAGATGTCCATCAACAGATAAATAGATTACAAAATATATGGGATATGTACACAATGGAATTTTATTCAGCCATAAAGAAAAATGCAGTTACATATTTTACAGGGAAATGGATGAACCTGGAGAACATTATTCTAAGTGAGATTAGTCAGTCACAAAAATAACAAATTGGATGCTCTAACTAATATGCAGAAGCTAGGGAGAAAATGAGTCATAGGAACACTAGATGAAGAAGGAAATACTATAGATGAGCAAATTAGGCAACCTAATTGAGGGGATGGGAGGGGGAAAGAGGAAAATTCTCTGATGTACATGATGTATATTCACAAACATATCAATGTCAATCACTAAGCCAAACATGAGGAGGGAATGGGGTGGGAACTGGGTAAGGGCTAATTGGGTGATGTGTGTATGTATGCCTCCAACATCTTGAACCCTATTGAAATATATGACTTCAATGCACCAATAAAAAGTTTTAAAAAGAATGAAAAAAGAGAAGACATTAAATTGAAAAATCCAAAGCATGCACTGTATTTGACATATGTCATGTTTTCTGGCTGGTTAGTCCATTTGACTGCCTTTCCTACGTTTTAGGAAGTCCTTTTCTGATTAGTTTTATTTCTCCAAAAACAAAGACTGACAACATTGTGAACAAATTTTAATAGAAAAAATTATATATATATATATATATATATACATATACATATATACTTTTAACTATTAATTTATTAGTACTAATTACTAAGTATTAAGTAAATTATTTTAATGTTTAGTA